>NC_053499.1:49328907-49626407 GCF_905171775.1 Rana temporaria | reverse complement strand
TTTTACATACAGTACTGTAATCTATAACAGTGTTTCTCAACTCCAGTCCTCGGGGCGCACCAACAGGTCATGTTTTCAGGATTTCCCTCAGATCAAACTGCTGTGGTAATTACTAAGGCAGTGAAACTGATAAAATCACCTGTGCACAATAATGGAAAGCCTGAAAACAAGACCTGTTGGTGCGCCCCGAGGACTGGAGTTGAGAAACACTGATCTATAAGATTACAGTATACTGTATGTAAAGTGTTTGTTTACTTTTTTGAATTTGGCGCCGTTCTCCATCCCCGTGCGTCGTAACGTCGCAGGGAACGTAGATCGGCGGGACAGGAGGACGCTGTGTGAATCGAGCGAGGTCCCGCTCGCTCACACAGCGCGGTGGCATCGCTGGATCCAGGGACAAGGTAAGTAAACATTGCCTGTGGATCTAGCGAGGCGAGCCCGAGTCTGACTCGGGGTTACCGCTCGCAGCAGGAAAATCTAACCCCGAGTCAGACTCGGGAATACCGCCAGGCAGGTTTGATATTGTACATTCTTACCTGCTGCCATTTTTTTGAAAGGTATGCCTCAATAACAATTTTTCTCAATAATTACTTCTAGTACCCTCTTTCAATGACCTGAGTTATAGTTGCTCCTTGCTATAGTCCCATGATCAATCACAGAGTTGTAATAAGACAAATGTTATTTAAATTACAAACAAGCGAATCATTATTAGAAAATGCCGCCATTCGATCATGCACAGAATTCCCCATACAAATTTGATACTAGTAGGGGGGGGGGGGGGGTTGTAGGACTTTAAATGAGGCAATGATGTAGTCATCTGCCTCCATCCCTATCATATAAACAAAGAAAAAGCAAAGAAGTGGGATATTATGTGAAGTACGCAGTGGGACAAAATGTTATATTGGATAAATATTGTAGTTATTAGTCTACACATCTACAAACACAAGTTAATAATTCATAATCAAGAGAATTCATATATAAACATACACAAATATGTACCCGCATAGTCTATGGTTCCTCTAATCCCTATCATTAAAAAAATAATTAATTCTTTCATTCCATTTTCTAATGATAGGGATTAGAGGAATCATAGACTATGCAGGTACCTATTTGTGTATGTTTATATATGAATTCTCTTGATTATTAAATAATAACATGTGATACTGTGGTACAGAGTACCAGAATATTTTGTAGATATGTAGACTAATAAATACATTATTTATCCTATACAACATCCTATTTGTATGTCCCCATACAAATTTGTGTTAGTCATATTTTGGTGGTTTAGTAAAACATAGCTGACTTCTGATTGAACTATAAAAGTAATTATTATTAGGTCTAAATGCTAAAATTGGTTACTTGATAATAAAAAGGGCAGAGAGTATTCCCCTTCTAACTGAAGAATATGCCCCTCTGCAAATGGTTGCAAGAAACAACGGGGAAGGCTTTGTGATCTAGACATATGGATGTTGAGGTGAGAAGGATTATGAAAAAGTATGCTGTAGTTGAAGTTAGGCTTTAATATAATATAATATTTCAGTATGGGGTTCTAAATGGTGGATTGGATAACTAACTGACTTCTTACATCACTAAGGACTCCAGTGTCAAGGCTTTCTTACCAGAGTTCTCAACCCTGCTTCCTACCAATATAAACTCCAATGTGAATATTACCAAATGCCAATCCTAGGCAGGGTGCACAGGGTGCATTGCACCCAGGCGCCTGCAGAGGTGGGGGCGTCGAACATCTAACAGACTCTCTAACAGAAGCCCTCTCTGTGTCCATCACAGAGGCCCCCCTCCAGGTCCCAATAAAGTACTCTGCTCCTCTTCCTGTATTTTGTTTATTGTGAAGAGATCACGTAAGGATCCCAGGTTAATGAAGACTTTGTGGGGGAGCATCTCTGTGGTTGAGTCATTGCCATAGAAACATTTGTAAAGGGGAGGCGTTAAGAAAATGACGACGTCCATGTGGGGGCGCCAGAAGTATTTCTGCACCCAGGCGCCTGTGACCCTAGGATCGGCCATGGCCCCCATAATTCCATTATAGTTGGGCAAAGAACAGAAGCCTTCCCCATACATTGGGCAAACTCCTTTTTAAATAAAGATTTGATGTAGGGATAAGTTATAACCACAGTCAGGTTTGTATTGCTGTCTGCATTCATGTTGGGGAAACTTCACTTCTGATTCTGACCTATAGTAGTACCCAAGTAAGGAATCGTAAGCAACCAAGTCCTCTAAGTATTGTTTTATTACTGTCTGTGTCACTGAGGCCCTGTACACACGACCGAACATGTCTGCTGAAACTGGTCCGCAGACCAGTTTCAGCGGACAGATCAGACCGTGTGTACAGCCTAGCAGACAGGTTTCCAGCAGACAAAAGTTTTAAAGCATGCTTTAAAACTTGTCGGCTGGAAACCCGTCCGTCCGATATGTCCGCTGGTTAGTACACCTAACCAGCGGACAGAAATTTCCCGCATGCGTCGAATAAATTCGACGCATGCGTGGAAGTATTTTACTTCCTGGTTTGGTGACGTGGCGGCGTCAACGTCACGTCACCGCGCTGTCTGTCCGCGGGGATTTCGGTTTGATGGTGTGTACACCAAAATCTCAGAGCGGACATGTCCGATGAAAACGGTCCACGGACTGTTTTCATCGGACAAGTTTGTCCGTGTGTACGAGGCCTGAGAGTTTGTGCCGTCTCTGTACTAGCCATTCTCCCACTATGGGTATAAAAAAGGAACAGAAATATGACAGATTCAATGCTAAGAATAAAAATAAAGTTTAGACTGGAGTTTTATTTCACCTTACTTTTTCTGTTTTTTTTTTTTTTAAACTTCACTCTTACTTACACCTGAGCCTTAATAGATGAAAGAATACACATACCAGTTATCACAGTGAATTGTAGCATTTTCCCCAGGACTATAATGCTGGCCATTGTGAACACAAGGACAAAGGTTCTCTGTAACGCATTCTGTTCCATTGTGACTTAAAAATAATTCTTCTGGACATACACAGCCTGATACACATAGTGGGCTATACTGGTAAGTTATTAGATTTAGTAAAGCAAAGATAAAAAAGAAAAGGATTAAAAAAGGAAAGCGATTATATAAACATTTACTAAAAATAGCAACTCAATTAAATACAATTTTATAATTTTTATGTATTATCTGGAATACACAGGGATTGGGGTTTAATATTTAAACACAAGAAGGCATGGAAACAAATACAGCATTTCATGATTATATGTTGTGACCACTAAGGGCCCTGTGACATAACTCGGTAACTGTTAAGGCCCGTACACACGATCGGATATTGTCCGACGGACGCGTTTTGTCGGACAATCCGACCGTCTGTATGCTCCATCGGACAATTGTTGTCGGGGATTTCCGACAACAAATGTTGGCTGTGCATGCTCTCAAATTGTCCGTCAAAACATGTGTTCCTTCAGATTATCCGATCGTGTGTACACAAATCCGTTGGACTAAAATCCAAAGTACAAACATGCATGCTCTGAACCAATGCTAAACATCAGACAACAATAGCAGAAGTTGCCCAAATGGTGGCGGTAAAGAGCTGAAAAACCACATGGTTTGGTGTATGTTGGCTGAAAATGTTCTGCCATGCGTATGCAGAACAAGTTCACGGCTAAGGCCCCTTCGCACAAAAATCCACGGATTTGTCCAATGGAAGTCCAATCGTGTGCTTAGAAATTCTTTCAAGTGCAATAAAATGTTCAAGACATTACGAGTGTAGTAAACTCTTAACATTTTATTATGTGCTTCTTGCCTTGATAGGCTAAAAAGGGAAAATTGCATTTCTAAACTGAAATGAAACTCTGATGCTATGAAAGGACAATTTGCAGCGATCTACCATTTCTAGCTTCAAAATAAAACTTACAGGGCTACCTAACAATAAATATTGACAACAGTCCTCATGAATATCTGCATGTAGAGTTCTCTGATCTGTGGATAATTACACAATTTTCAATCTCTTTTTGTGAGCCACATGCCAATGTACATTTTATTGGTTACGGTTATAGATGTACATATTTTCACTCTGTCATATTCTAATCAATGAGCAAAAACTGCTTAAGCTGACCTTACACAGTTTTTTTAATTTTTTAGTTTCAGTCTGCACAGACAGATTCCTCTAACAACTCTATACAGTGTGAATGGACACATCTCTCATGGTGGCTTTTGTATTCTGACAGCCACAGTGCCAGATTAAACTTCTTTGTGGAAATCCCTAGGCAGTCAAAACCTTGGGGCCCCCCCTCACAAGTTTCTGGAGTTTTTTTTTGTGTATACACTACTACAACTAAGCAGTGTGCTTGTTGGCCACTAGATGGAGATGAACATCACTAGTGTACATTACACATATACTATTGTAGCACTACCCCCATAGGAGCTGCTGGTTTAAATTTGGGCCTTGCACGTTACCTCGTTCCTCGTCGTCGAGGGGTTGAGAGTCTGTAAAAAGTTCAATGTCCACAAGTTTTCTTTCACTTTATTTTTAACCAACTTGTAGAAGTAGAGGGATGAAGGATCAGGGGAAGGTTCAGGCGCACAAGGCAGATCACTGGGGAATCGCTAAACTTCAAAGTCACACTCACCACTTTCTCTTGAGTGGGTATTGTTCACCCGGATAGGCCCCTCTCACCTGGCCTAGCAGCCGGGATGATGCACAGACAAGAATAATCTCAGTCTCTGCCACAGACTGGTTGCAAGTTCAGATGAGGGTTTCCCGGAATCCTCTGCCACATGATTTGGTACCCGGAGATCCAGCCTAATGCCGCATACACACCATCACTTTATGTGATGAAAAAAAACGACATTTTCTGTGAAGTAAAAAATGAAGATTTTGAAACTTCAATTTTCAAAGACGAAGTTGCCTACACACCATCGTTTTTCTCACAATGTTCTAGCAAAGCAAAGTTACGTTCACCACGTTTTTCCATTGAAGCTCGCTTCATAAGTAGCTTCTGGGCATGCGCGGGTGAAAAAACATCGGGCCTGATTCTCAAAAGAGATACGCAGACTTAACTGCTGTTCAGTCTGTGCCTAACTTTGGAAACGATTCTCAAAAGGCTTTTTCCAAAGTTAGGCAGAAAATCTGACATGTGTAAGACACTTACACGGTCAGATTTTAGGATGCAGTACCGCATCCGCCACTGGGGGCATTTCTCATTGAAATGCAGCTTTGCGTATGCAAATGAGGACTTAAGCAGATTTTCAAAGCATTTCATCACTGTGATTTCTGCGTAAGTTCCGAATTTGCCTGCGCAAAACTAGGGCTGGTTTTATAATGTGTAAAGTTAGTCACACATTGTAAAGGCCCATTCCAGCGACGGCATTTGGTATGCATTCCCGAGGGAGAACTCCACGGCAATTTTTAAATTCAAAACCGGCATGGGTTCCCCCCCCCAGGAGCATACCAGGCCCTTAGGTCTGGTATGGGTTGTAAGGAGACCCCCCCTACGCCGAAAAATCGACGTAGGGGGTCCCCCTACAATCCATACCAGACCCGTATCCAAAGCACGCTACCCGGCCGGTCAGGAAGGGAGTGGGGACGAGCGAGCGCCCCCCCCCCCTCCTGAGCCGTGCCAGGCCGCATGCCCTCAACATGGGGGGGTTGGGTGCTCTGGGGCAGGGGGGCGCACTGCGGGCCCCCCCACCCCAGAGCACCCTGTTCCCATGTTGATGAGGACAGGACCTCTTCCCGACAACCCTTGCCGTTGGTTGTCGGGGTCTGCGGGAGGGGGCTTATCGGAATCTGGGAGTCCCCTTTAATAAGGGGGCCCCCAGATACCGGCCCCCCACCCTAAGTGAATGGATATGGGGTACATCGTACTCCTATCCATTCACCTGGAGGCAAAAAGTAAAAGTTAGTAAACACACAACACAAGGGTTTTTAAAATAATGTATTATTCTGCTCCGGATGCCCCCCCTGTCTTCTTTATTAGCTCTATTTCCAGGGGGGCTTCTTCTTCCACTCTCCGGGGGTCTTCCACTCTCCGGGGGTCTTCTTCCACTCTCCGGGGGGGGGTTTCTTCTTCCGCTCTCCGGGGGGGCTTCTCCGCTCTCCGGGGGTCTTCTTCCATCTTCTCCCCTCTTCCACTGTTGACTCGGCGAACCCCGGTTCTTCTGCAGATGTCCGTGCCTTCTTCTTCAGCGCTGGCTGCCTGCTATCTTTGTGTGTTAGCTCAATTAGTAACAGGCAGCCGGCGCGGTCTTCTGTGACGTCAGGTTCTTCTTCTCCCCTCTTCCGATGTTGACTCGTCGCATCTTGTCGCTGTAATGATGGAAGCGCGCCTTGCATCCCATTTATATAGGCATCACCGTCCCATCATGCTCCGGTAGGTACCCACGTGGTGGGTGCACGTGGGTAGGCACCCACCACGTGGGTACCTGCCGGAGCATGATGGGACGGTGATGCCTATATAAATGGGATGCAAGGCGCGCTTCCATCATTACAGCGACAAGATGCGACGAGTCAACATCGGAAAAGGGGAGAAGAAGAACCTGACGTCACAGAAGACCGCGCCGGCTGCCTGTTACTAATTGAGCTAACACACAAAGATAGCAGGCAGCCAGCGCTGAAGAAGAAGGCACCGGACATCTGCAGAAGAACCGGGGTTCGCCGAGTCAACAGCGGAAGAGGGGAGAAGATGGAAGAAGACCCCCGGAGAGCGGAGAAGCCCCCCCCCCGGAGAGCGGAAGAAGAAACCCCCCCCCGGAGAGTGGAAGAAGACCCCCGGAGAGTGGAAGACCCCCGGAGAGTGGAAGAAGAAGCCCCCCCTGGAAATAGAGCTAATAAAGAAGACAGGGGGGGCATCCGGAGCAGAATAATAAATTATTTTAAAAACCCTTGTGTTGTGTGTTTACTAACTTTTACTTTTTGCCTCCAGGTGAATGGATAGGGGTACGATGTACCCCATATCCATTCACTTAGGGTGGGGGGCGGGTATCTGGGGCCCCCTTATTAAAGGGGACTCCCAGATTCCGATAAGCCCCCTCCCGCAGACCCCGACAACCAACGGCAAGGGTTGTCGGGAAGAGGTCCTGTCCTCATCAACATGGGGACAGGGTGCTCTGGGGTGGGGGGGCCCGCAGTGCGCCCCCCTGCCCCAGAGCACCCAACCCCCCCATGTTGAGGGCATGCGGCCTGGCACGGCTCAGGAGGGGGGGGGGCGCTCGCTCGTCCCCACTCCCTTCCTGACCGGCCGGGTAGCGTGCTTTGGATACGGGTCTGGTATGGATCGTAGGGGGACCCCCTACGTCAATTTTTCGGCGTGGGGGGGTCTCCTTACAACCCATACCAGACCTAAGGGCCTGGTATGCTCCTGGGGGGGAACCCATGCCGTTTTTTTTTTTTGAAAATTGGCATGGAGTTCTCCCTCTCAGGAATGCATGCTGAGCGACGCTGTCATTTTTTTTTATAATTACTTGTTTTCCCGGCGCGTCTTTTTTTTTTCACCCGTCGCAACTTTAGTGTCCCGTCGAAATTCTCAAAGCCGCCCGGCGTTAATTACGTTCGCGCGCTGCACGTCGGGAAAATGACGTCACACGCATGCGCAGTACGGACGGCGCGGGAGCGCGCCTCATTTAAATTTTAAACGCCCCCAGGAGAGGAGGACCGCCTTACGACGGCGGCACTTAAGTTACACGGCCTGAAATTTCTAGGTAAGTGCTTTGACGATCGGGCACTTAGGTAGAGATTTTAAGTCAGTGTAACTTAACTGCTGAAATTTAAGTTAGGCTACGTTTTTGGGAATTTGGCCCATCGTTTTAAACTATGTTTTTTGCTACACACGGTCAATTTCTGTGAAGTAAAAAATGACGTTTTGAAAAACGACACATAAAATTGAAGCATGCTTAAAAATTTTTTTTTCGTTTTTCACAAGACATAAAACAATGTTTTCCCCCACACACGGTCATTTAAAGTGACGTTTTTAAAAACGTCATTTTTTTTCATCACATAAAGTGATGGTGTGTATGCGGCATTACAGTTCTAGAGCCTTTAAGCCAACCCGGCACACTGTAAGGTATTGTAGGCTATAGTGCATCCTTCAATAAGTTACCAGGCCTCTCCCAAAGTACCAGCCTTCCGCTCGGTCCTTTCCGGGACAGGTCCTCCCCTGGTTTCCTCCATTGAGTGGCTTCCTCCCGCAGGACAGACAGCACAGGATCACCTCCAAAGCGTAGGCCCCAGTCAGGACAACTGGGCCTACCAGGCAGAAATGCAGCCTCGGGCCAGCATGGTCTCAAGGCTAAAAATCACAGTATCCTTCCCCAGCATGCCCAGCGGGGAGACCACTCCCACTGGGCTGTTCCTGAGGAAAGACACCCAATACACTATGCCTTGCCTTAGTTCCAGCATTGGCCTGTGGTGGTATCGCCACCTACAGGAAAACAAAGGGAAATCTCTCCAACACAGCCATAGCCGGAACAGATTCTGATTTAGGCTTAGTTTACAAAGTCTGAGCCAAACTATCGGCTCAGACACCCTCTAAATTTGACATAGCGCCTGTCATCAGGAGCAGGGCGCTACACTATATTACCAGTAATACAGTATTTTCTCTGTTTCATGTATAGTTTTTGTTTCTTTGAGTGGATTCATTTGCTCTATCTTTTGTAAAGAATGTAGGAAAGCTTCACAGTCATTTTCTTTCAAGAGAAAATCAGTATTATTTTAGTCCGTTGTTATGGGGGCCCTTAAACAGCGTGGGGCCCGAAGACCGGTGCTACTCTGCTTATTTTGGAATCTGTCACTTCTGCCAGATTCATCAGAGACTTGTCAACATTTGCATAGTATATGGCCAGCTTTGCGATTTCTGCAGATTTATTTTTATTTTTACCAAATGATCTAATTATGCAAAAAGATAGACCAAAATGATCATATCAAATAATAATTAATGCAAGTATATTGGTGTATACCTTTACTTAGCATTTTACAGACCATTAGTTGTATTATTATTATACATTTTTTTTTTTTTTAACAATACCAGGCATACCCCACATTAAAGTACACAATGGGGCTTATTTACTAAAGCTGGATAGTGCAAAATCAGGCTCACTTCTGCAAAGAAACCAATGAGCTTCTAACCCCAGCTTGTTCAATTAAGCTTGGTAATAAAAACTGGAAGCTCATTGGTTTCTATGCAGAAGTGAGCCTGATTTTGCACTTTCCAGCTTTAGTAAATAAACCCCATTGTGTACTTAAAAGTGGGGTATGCCTGTATAGCACCAACAGTTTGCACATCACTTTACAAAATAAAAGTACAATTACGTTGTACAATACAAATTGCATACAGCCTGTGCAGATGAGTCGTGGATAAGACCCTGCAGGCCCATCTCAGGTTGCCTGTAGAAAATTACAGGAGGTGGATACAAAACCAGTCACCCTGCACAAGGAGACATAGAGCTTCAAGTAATAATACATACGGCTTTTGTACCTAGTTTAGCTTGGATTTCTATCTTTAATGCAACCAATGGACAATATGTGATTTAAAATACATACTTACACACTGAACTGAATCACAGCTCTGAGGACATTGGGCTCCCTTGGCATGTTCACCAACTTGATCACAATCAACGTAAACCATTGAAGGAGGGCATTCTACAGTTTATAATAGCAGAACATGAAATCAGTCATTATTAAAATGCAATTTCAATTTTACACCAGCAAAAGTGTGGCTGCTCATTATATCGTCTGAAATTTAGATATCTAGTGCTATGAATAGCTTTCCTCTAACAATATTAAAAAACTGGGGTTGATTTATCAAAACTGGAGAGTGCAAAACCTGGAGGAGCTGTGCATCAGCTTCCAACCTCATATTTTCACATATTATCACAAATTCTTGCAATTCAATTCCATAAAATTACAAATATGAGTGAAAGGATGAAATACATTACAAATCTCAACGTGTTTTGAGAGAGAAAAGCCCAGAGCAATGAGTGAAAAGAATATGTGCAGGGCTTGCATGACAGTGGAAACAGGGGACTGGTGAATGTTAGGGACATCGTGATTGGCTCAAGAAGGTGGGGGGGCTGAGAAAGGGAGTTTAGAAAAGGGAACGGAGCCCCGCCCCCAGACAAGCACAGCGTGGAGCAAAGTTCCCGCCCTCCCTCCCCTGAAGGTTATTCGTGTATGTGTGTCTGGTTTGTGATCGTTGCATGTTTTTCTGTTTGTTTTATTACACAGGTTATCTTTGGAGGTGTGTCGTGGCAAGTGGAAGTGTCTATCAGAGCCAGCGTGTAATCGGCTTCCAAATAGTTAACTAGGGGACGCACCGGGTGTGCGTTCCCTGGTTAACACTGACATGCATCTCAGCCAATCAGGTTCACCGGATCTGGTTACCGGTAACCAGATTGGCTGAAGCGACATCGAGAGCGGGACTACTTCAAGGGATCGAGGAGGGGAACACGTGGATGGCTGATCGAGAAAGGTAAGTGCCAGGCACGGGGGGGGGCAATCTGGCGTCATTTTAGGGGCAAACTGTGGCGACAATGGCATGGCACAGTGGCTGCATTTGGCATGGCACAGTGGCGACAATTGATGGCACAGTGGCTGCGTTTGGCATGGCACAGTGACGACAATTTATGGGCACAGTGGTGACAATGGCATGGCACAGTGGCGACAATTGATGGCACAGTGGCTGCATTTGGCATGGCACAGTGACGATAATTGATGGGCACAGTGGCGTCAATGGCATGGCACAGTGGCAAAAAATGATGGGCACAGTGGCGACAATGGCATGGCACAGTGGCAAGGTTTGGCATGGCACAGTGGCAACACTTGATGGCACAGTGGCTGCGTTTGGCATGGCACAGTGGCGACAATTGATGGGCACAGTGGCGACAATGGCATGGCACAGTGGCGACAATTGATGGGCACAGTGGCGACAATGGCATGGCACAGTGGCGACAATTGATGGCACAGTGGCTGCATTTAGCATGGCACAGTGGCGACAATTGATGGACACAGTGGTGACAATGGCATGGCACAGTGGCGACAATTGATGGGCACAGTGGTGACAATGGCATGGCACAGTGGCTGCGTTTGGCATGGCACAGTGGCGACAATTGATGGCACAGTGGCTGCGTTTGGCATGGCACAGTGGCGACAATTGATGGGCACAGTGGCGACAATGGCATGGCACAGTGGTGACAATTGATGGCATGGCACAGTGGCGACAATTGATGGGCACAGTGGCAACAATTGACGGCACAGTGGCTGCGTTTGATGCATTTGGCACAGTGACGACAATTTTATGGCACAGTGGCGACAATTTTATGGCACAGTGACTGCGTTTGATGGGCACAGTGGCTGCGTTTCATGGGCACAGTGGCGAAAATTGATGGGCACATAGTGGCGGTAATTGATGGGCACAGTGAGGCTGCAATTGATGTGTTTTTTTTTTTCATTTGTTTGCGCCCCCCCAAAAATTTGGAGCACCAGCCGCCACTGATTATTCTGGTGATATCCATCAATGATTTGTAAGTCAGATTCCTGCAATACTTTGTCAACTAGAAGTCATTGTTTTATTAACAGATTCTAGATTACCTGGTCTTGATGTTTCAGTGCAGTTTAGTATTCCTTTTGTGCAGTTGCTGTATGTGAAGACAAAAATTAACATGAAAGGAAAATAATAAGTCAAATAGAGTTCAAAACATTAATGTATCACAGAGGCTGTTAGGGTTGCTTTTTTTCCAGATCACTTGTGGTACATTTTCTTCCAGAGTACTTGTAGTTCTCAAAATACACAAGTTCTCTATCAGCTGTAAAGATGGAGCTTTGATGTGGTTCCTCTCTTTTTTCTATACAATGAAAATGTGGGCCTCATCAATTTGTATTTTATTTTAGCCTGGGTTCACACTAGCGCGATGCAAATCTACTGCGGGTTCCCGCATCGCACCCGACTCCCCCCTTCCTCCCACAGAGCTGATTGTTGTTTGATTGGCCACTGGAAAGCCTCCTGTCCTGGAGGCGACTTGAAGTTGCCTTGTACTGTCCTGGAGGCGACTTGAAGTTGCCTTGTAAGTTGCTTGATGATTCATACTCAAGTCGTGTCCAAGTTGCCTCCCAAAGTAGTTCTAGAAGTCGTGTGTGAACCGGCTCTAACACTTTGTTTAATATTTGATTTGATCATTAGACAGCACTGTGGTAAACATTGTTTACTTTTGAATATTGATTGGGTTGTTTTATTTATGCAATTCTTTATTAGTTTGGGGGCAAACACTGTATGATCACTGAACAAATATTAAGACGGAAACTAGACATTCTTTCAAATATAATTGTATATTACCATATTAGTCGGCCCACGTGAAGAGGTTCATTAGCAGGTACAGGGAATCCCTTATAGTAGCAAGGGCAGTCTTCCTTCTTTACACATAATCCCCTATCATCTAGATAGGTCCCCTCTGGACAGACACAGCCATCAAGTGTATAGAACGTGAAGCTTCTTATGGAGTCTGGCTCAGTCAATGAACGACAGGTTGGGATGCAGTAGGTCACATTATAACTAAACACAAAGGTTTGGGGACAGTGCTTTATGAGATTTCCTGTAAAACAAAATACAGGCAATGATGCAATATAAAGTACATTTTTTATTCAGATCTAGAATTATCCTTTAAAAATGAAAAGATTATATATTTGTTTAACCTCTTGCTGACTGCCCCACATACATTTACTGTAGGGCAGTGGCTCCTGTGTGCAGAATCACATACAGGTACATCATTCCGCACTTCTGGGTCTGGGGGCGCGCATGCACGCCGCCAGGGACCCGCTCCCACTGTGATTGGACAGGTCCAGGTCCAGTGTACGCGATATCCACTGGGACCCCCCGATCGTTCGAGGCACAGGCAGAATGGCGATCTGCCTATGTAAACAGGGCAGACCGTTGTTCTATAACAAAGGAAGGCAGTGATCTGGTGTTTCTGCTAAGCAAAAACACAGATCTCTGTCTTTCCACAGTACAAGCATATCCCCCACAGTTAGAAAGCACTCCCTAGGAACACAGTTAGCCCTTTGATTGCCCTGATGTTAACCCCTTCCCAGCCAGTGTCATTAGTGCAGTGACAGTGCATTTTTTTTAGCACTGATTACTATATCACTGACACTGGTTCCAAAAAAAGTGTTAGTTAGTGTCCAATTTATACGTTGCAATATCGCAATCTTGCTATAAGTTGCTTTACTAGAAAAAAAATGCCATAAATATATCCTATCATTTGAAAACACTATAACTTTTGCACAAGCCAATAAATATTCACTTATTGGGATTTTGTTTACCAAAAATACAGCATGTAGCGGAATACACATTGGCCTAAATTGATGAAAAAAATGTACATGTCTGATTTTTTACATTTTTTTATTGGATATGTTTTATGGCAGGAAGTAATACTTTGTTTTTAATCGTCTGTCTTTTTTTGTTTATAGCACAAAAAATTAAAACTACAGAGGTAAACAAATACCACCAAAAGAAAGCTCTGTTTGTGGGAAAAAAAGGACATACATTTTATTTGGGTACAGTGTCGAACAAATACGCAATTTTCAGTTAAAATAACGCAGGACTGCAAAAAAATGCAATTTAAAACAAGATTTTTCTTTCTTTTTAGGTCTGGTAAAATATTTTACATGTATATAATGTGGTCTTCTGTCTATCCAGCAGGTGAAGCTGTAGTATATTTTTACATAATTAGGATAATTACTTTGCAGTGCTGCTGAAAGAAGCTGAGTCTAAAATTGCTATCAAGCAAATTATGCTGCATAGCAAGAGGAGTGTCAGTGTTGTATCTTTAGATAGCCCATAATGCTCTGGGAAAGTAATTTTTTATTTGCAAAAAAAAAGGGGGGCATTTACTAAAACTGGAGCACTCAGAATCTGGTGCAGCTGTGTATGGTACCCAATTAGCTTTTAATTCAGGTTGTTCAATTAAGCTTTGACAATAAAATATGGAAGCTGATTGGTTTCTCTGCAGAGCTTCACCAGATTTTGCATGCTCCAATTTTAATAAATCTCCCCCAAAGTGTCAGGAATCAGCAGCAGAGATGGTGGTATCTGTGTGGCTACACTCAAGAAACTGGACCCAGACTGTGTATACTTTAAAGTGAAGGTCCACACAAAAAGTGAACCTCTGCTTTTCGGAACACTCCCCCCCTCCGGTGTCACATTTGGCACCTTTCAGGAGGAAGGGGGTGCAGATACCTGTTTAATACAGGTATTTGCACGCACTTCTGGGCATAGACTCCTGTGGGAGTCATGCCTCTTCCTGTCCCCCCGCTGTCTTCTGGGAAACACACTGGTCCCAGAAGACAGCGGGGACCAGTGAGGACGTGCAGCGCGACTGGCGCATGCGCAGTAGGGAACCGGTAAGTGAAGCCGCAATGATTCACTTCTTGATTCCCTCACTGAGGATGATGGCGGGGGCAGCCGAGAACCAAGCCGAGTATCAGGCAGCAAGCAAAACACTGGAGGGAGGGTGTAATGCAGAGGCCAAAACAAAATACCCTCCCAGCAGCCAGCATTATGTGGAAACTGATTATTGGGATTTGGATCTGGAATTACAACTCTCCAACCAGACAATGCCACCAGCCGGTGATCCAGGTACTGACACAAAGATTGTATATAAATAGTGCACCACAGATATAAAACAGAGTTTAAAGGAGTTGTAAAGGAAAACATTTGTTTGCCTAAAATTAATGTCTGCAAGGTAGACAGACAGAATAGTGTAATGATTCTGTTAAAAAAACGAGTAAATACCTATTAAATTCCTTCATCTATATCATCTCCAGTGTTCTAGTTTCTGTTCTTTCATTCACTTCCCGGTTTGCGGTGCTCGTTCATGTAAGAACTAAATTTTCCAGTATGCATTGCAGCACGCCCAGTAATTCACACCTCCTTGAAGTCTCTAACACGTAGAGAGCGTCCTGCCACACAGATGTAGTTCCCAGGAGGGGGCGAGCATGTTACTCACCACCGCAGTAAAGCCTCCCTTCACGGTGGTCAGTAAAATCAGACAAGCAGGAAGTGAACAGAACAGAGAAGAAATGGAGCAACTTCTGAGCAAAAACGAACAATGAGGAAGTGAAAAGAGGAATGTCTGAAGGTAAAGGATGCTTATTATAAAAAAAAATGTTTTCCTTTACAACCCCTTTAAAGCTAAGATATAGCCCAAGAGTGGCAATCTTTTGGTGCTGCATGGGGTAACAGTAGAAACTGCAACATGAAGGGTGTGAACCACTCTTTCACCTCTTCCTGCCCCACCCACTACTCATAGATATCGTATTAATATTGTCCAACATTGCAACACATTCTGTGGATGAACAGGGGATATCTTGCTATTCATCCACTCCTCTATTCCTCTATTCACAGAATGTATTGCATCGTAGGACAATGGCTAGTAAAGCCTGGAGCGTTGACTTTACTGGCTCATCTGTTGTTGACACTCCATACTTTCCCTTAAAATGGACCTTCAGTATTTTTTTTCAACTTTCCACCTATTAAATCTTCTGCCCTTGATGTTTTAACTTTGGATAGTAACATTTTTTTTTTTCTGCCAGTAAACACTAGTGTTGCTCACGAATATTCGTATTGCGAATATTCGGCTCGAATATGGCATATTCGAGTATTCGCGATATATTTCGAATTTCGCGGTGAATATTCGCAATTCCGAATATTCGCATTTTTTCAATTTGATTTTTAAAACAGATCACATCCTATCGACGTCTAAAAGCATTGCTGGTATGTTTAGAGACCCTGGGCCGAGTAGCTAAGCTGAGGCGATCCTTTTACGTTGCCGAATTGAAAAAAAAAAAATTGCGAATTTTCGCTAATGCGAATGCGAAAATGATTGCGAATTTTCGATAACTGTGGTAGGAGAACTCTGATTGTCTCTGATGCAAAAGGCTTTGTGTATGTTTCTGTTATGAATATTTGTATGTTTGATATTATTTTTTTTTGTAAGAAGGAAAAAATTGCGCATACCTTAAAAAAAGGGGAGAATACAGCAGCAACTCAAAAATGTTATACAACATAAATTAATACAAGACAGAAAATGGAGTCGCTCTACAAGAATAAAAAATATGTCTAGTGACAAGACATGTGGGCAAATTATAAAATAAGCAAGCGCAAATAACTTGTGAAATACACAGTGAAACAAATATATAAAGAAATATAGTCCCAATAATAGAAAAATAATCTTTCATAAAAATGTCTTTGATATGTGAAGTGAAAAAAAGTCCAAAGCATGCAGCATGAACGTGTTCAATCTTCAAGGTGTTTGATTGACAAACGGCTGTGACAGATGGATAGAGTAAAGAATCACCACCAATGCAAAACACTTTTTATTTTCTATTGTAAAATATCAAGAATATTCTGAGCCAATCAGAGTGCTCCTTCCGCATTTGCCGAATATTCGCAATTATTTTGTATTGTAAAATATCAAGAATATTCTGAGCCAATCAGAGTGCTCCTTCCGCATTTGCCGAATATTCGCAATTATTTTGTATTGTAAAATATCAAGAATATTCTGAGCCAATCAGAGTGCTCCTTCCGCATTTGCCGAATATTCGCAATTATTTTGTATTGTAAAATATCACGAATATTCTGAGCCAATCAGAGTGCTCCTACAGCATTTGTCGAAATTGCGCAGTAAATATCGCATTCGCATTTTGCGAAATTTCGAAAAAATATCAAGAATATTCTGAGCCAATCAGAGTGCTCCTACCGCAGTTATCGAAAATTCGCAATTATTTTCGCATTCGCAATAGCGAAAATTCGCAATCATTTCATTTCGATAAAATATCACGAATATTCGAATTTAGCGAATATATCTCGAATATTCGACTATATATTCGAGATATATCGCGAAATCGAATATGGCGTATTCTGCTCAACACTAGTAAACACCTTATACAGCCCACTTCCTGTTTCTTGTTTGGTAATAAGCCTAGGTTTATGGCATCTTGCACAGATCTCTCTCTCACTCTCCTGACAGTTTTCCAGGAAGGGAGGGGGGATGAGTCATAAGAGGGCTAATTGGAGCTGCAGGACTGCAGAGCTGGAGGTGTGCCTCTGTGTGTCTGTGTAAATACAGAAAGTGAACAGGCAGCGGCTTAAGATGCCCACAGTTAAAATGGTTTCAGCCAGACTCAATGAAGGGAGATTTCTGTAGCATATTTGACAAGTACAGAATCACAGTATATATAAATAATATGCAAAGTGGTTGGTGGCAAAGATGTTTTTATTACAAACTATGTGAGCAGACTGCAGTTCCTCTTTTAACAGCGATGGCTGACACAGGGGAGCTGGATCACGTGACCTGACCAGAGCGGCCCAAAAATAGGTAAGTAGAAGGAGAAGGGGACAGTTTTAAGACTAGGTAAAACTTGATTCATACCTTTTTAATTTGAATGCTTAATTTACATTAAGTATTCTGTATATCTTAACTGTGTATTGGTGGTTTGAATAATGACACTGACACCGAACTTTAGTTTGCTTTGTACTCTTTATGTTATGTCAATATCTTTGTTCTCTTTGTTTTGTTGCTTTGTCTGAATAAATCATGTGTTTTTTGCCACATTGTTACTTTTAACTAAAAGAAACAATGAACATACAGTGAGTACATACATCATCCTGGGTCATGTACAGGATTCAGTCTGCAGGTGAGTACAAAGAGCACTATGCCCTGTCATCTCTATGAGCAACTTTGTATTTGATACGGTCTGCTTAACATGTTGGCATTTTATTAGGAACTACAGAAGGAATATAAGGATTTTTATTTTTGTCCAACTCAGAAAAACAACTAACTATACCATTAAAATTATTTTTAAGGGAGCTGTTTTGTTGGCAAATGGATTCTCATTTATGTCCGTCCAGTCCCAGATATACACAACTGTACCAGGTCACTTCCTTGCCCCCAGCCTGTGACTAGACTGTGATGACACAGCATAAACTTAGTAAGGAGTCGTCCTTTTATTCACTCTACTCTTATCAACATGTTCCCTGCCAATGCACGTCGGGACCCTTCGGGGTAAGACCACGCTATATTAAGATACCTCTCAACTCAACTCAACTCAATTGACACCTAGTGTATTTAAATCTTTTAAAAAGGCTCTGTCACATTGTCCAAGTTAGGGGGACCCCTCAACCCAGGGTCTAGCAGCCAATTACTTAATGCAAGCTCTGTCACATGATTGGGAAAGTGATGCCACTGTCCCCCGATGTCTGACCCCAGCCAACTCTAGGGAGTTTAGCGCTCGCTGCCATGGGAGGAAGGAACGTGGGGGCTAGGTGAGTATTCGTTGGGACTGGGGCAAAAGCATTTTTACTCTGCCCTACAGGTGTTCCAGCATTAACCACTTCAATACAGGGCATTTTCACCCCCTTACTGCCCAGGCCAATTTTCAGCTTTCAGCGCTGTCACACTTTGAATAACAATTGTGCGGTCATGCAACACTGTACCCATTCTTTTGGTGGTATTTGATCACCTCTGTGGTTTTTATTTTTTGCGCTATAAACAAAAAAAGAACAACAATTTTGAAAAAAACACAATATTTTTTACTTTTTGTTATAATAAATATCTCATAAAGAACCCTGCAATAAACGTATATTGATTAGTTGCGCAAAAGTTATATGACTATGGGGCAGAAGAGAAG
This sequence comes from Rana temporaria, assembly GCF_905171775.1. Classification (NCBI taxonomy): domain Eukaryota; kingdom Metazoa; phylum Chordata; class Amphibia; order Anura; family Ranidae; genus Rana; species Rana temporaria. Next base: position 49,607,750 of record NC_053499.1, on the reverse strand, counting down.
TGGTTAAGGAATGAAAATGGGGGGGCAAATGCCATACAATAGGTAGGTGCAATGTTTTCTGGGATTTATAGTATTCAGAGAAAAATGGAGGGGGCAAATCTTTCACGTATCCGCTCGTCATTTATAGAGTGTGTTTTTCATTGTAGAAAGCAATAGCGCAACTTCTATGCATGGACTCTGCACTTTGATAAGTGCTTGCGAGGTCCAGCTGCTCATATCCCCCCCCCCCCAGCACAGGACTGGAAGCTCACAGCTGAGGGTGTCTAAGGCTGGGTTCACACTACTACACTACTTTCATCCTACTTTGCTCTGTGTTCAATGTTTCCCTATGAGAGCGTCTTGTAGCGTCCTACACAAGTCGGTCCGACTTTGAAAATGCTCCCTGTACTACTTTTGGTCCTACATTGATCCTACTTCAGGCCCATTGAATATCATTGAAGTCGGACCAAAGTAGGAGCCTGTTCATGAAAGTAGGATGGATGTAGGACCAATGTAGGATCAATGTAGGACCAATGTAGCAGAGCAAAGTAGGATGAAAGTAGTGTAGTAGTGTGAACCCAGCCTAAGGGTGGGATGGGGCTAAATATTTCAGTGAACACTTCATTCATTGTAAGTGCCATTTCTAGTGCTGATATACAAAAATAAACTGCACTACACATAAGCTTTAACTTTAATTTTGTACTAGTTTTAATTACAGTATTGTGAGTTTGGTTTTAATGGCAGAGTTGTCTGTGGTGTGTAATACATCATTTCTGTTTTATTAAAAAGAGGGTTATATTTATAGTGAAATCAGTTTTTATTTATTTAGAATGGGGGCGGGGGGTGGCCTCCTTATGCTTGCCAGCCGCCTTTACAGCGCTTCCCCAACTGCATTGCATGTACTGTATGTGTAAAGAGGAAGGGAAAAATTATATGTACTGTACATTTGAGGGGGGGGGGGGGGGCTGCATTTTATGTATGTGTGAGAAAGTGGGGCTGCATTGCATGTTTTATGTGTGAGTGAAATGGGTTGCGTCATATAAATGTGTGAGGAAAATTGGCTGCATTATGTGTGGAAGGACAGCAGACAGCAGACTGCAACGTATGTGAATGTGTGAGGGGGAGGAGGTCTGTTACTCCATTGCATATGATTTAAGGAGGTGGACAAAGGTGAGTCAAAGTGGAAGAAGTGTGCAGTAGTGAATTGTTGGGGGGGGGGGGTTGCTTTGGAGGAAGAATTATGCTGTGGTGTTGTGGAAGTACAGCATCCAGTGAGGAAAAGGGACAGACGTCAGTTTGGGGAACTGAGAAACATTTATGCAAAATATATCTTAATGGTAGAAATGTTGTTGTGCTGCTAAATTCAGGTAGCCAGGTAACCTTGGTAAAAGCTGAATTAGTTACTACAGAGGTCTCTGGGAATAACAAGTTGGCTGTTATTTGGTGAAGTTGGTGATTTCCAGTTACGTGCAATGGAGAGTCTCGCTGCTATGAATAAATGGGTAAGCAGGGCTTGAGAATTATAGGGCCAGGAGTCCATGCCTATGCCAAGTAAGGCTAGTTTGGGGTCAGTAGGGATTGGTAACTGCGGATATTAGTTTAAATAGTTGGGTCCAAAATGGTTGAATGACGGGACATTGCCACTAGATATGTAGGAGCGTTCCGGAAGTTCCGCATTGTCTCCAGCACATTAAAGATTGGTTGGGATATATTGAAGCTAATTTTTGTGGAATAAGGTACCAGTGGTAAATAACCTTTTGCAGAGATTCCCAATGGGTGATACAGCAGGAATATTTGAGTTTAAGTGCAGAGGAAAAGGATACAAAAGATATAGAGGGGAGAGCCCTTTGTGGAGGTTCAGAGGAGATCCAAATATGTCCAGGATAGAGTCTGCAAGATCTGAGTTGCCTAGTTGGATATGTCTTAGGGCATGCCACAAGGTGGCTGTTATTTGTGTGCATTGGGACACCCAAGAGTATCCTGTGGTTACAGTGTTTTTTGAGACCCCCAAAGGTAACCTATATCATCAGGTGGGGTTAGTGTCTCACCTACCACATGATGTCATTATGGGGATGGAACTCTGGGATGATCCTGATTCCTCCAATGTCATACTTTTAAACCAGAAAGGTGAATCCTGGAAGTCTTCTGAAAGTGGTGAGGAATCTCCAGAATTCCCCGTGCCTGTGTTTGCTGGGGAGACTCGAGAAACTGGGGAGGAGCCAACATTCTCAGATGAAAACATGTTGCCCATTGAGTTTTCTGATGTAGAGGTTCACTGGGAAAATTTTGCCACAGAACAGTTAAAAGACCCCACCCTAATAAAAGCACGGGAAAATGTGCTAAAAGTAGATGGCGAACCAGTGAACCCAGATAAGACTTGCTCTTACCTGTACTTCATTGTGGAAAGAGATCTACTGTACTGAGTTGCTCAAAGGGTGGAAGAAATCATTAAGAAACTTGTGGTGCCCATAACTTAAAGAAATGTGGGGTTGGCGTAAGCATATGGGCACATTCTTGGAGGTAATTTGGGGGGCAGAAAAAACAGAGAGAGTATTTCAGAGATACTATTGGCCTGGGGTCATGAAGAAAATAGAACATGATTTTTGCTCCTGCTCTGTGTGTCAGAAGTTGGCACCTATGCCACATTTCTGTAACCCACTGGTACCTCTTCCCATCATTGAGGTCCCCTTTGAGAGGATCGAAATGGATTTGGTAGGTCCAATAATAAAGTCTGCTAGGGGGCATCAGTACATTTTGGTTATACTGGACTAGCTACCCGCTATCTAGAAGTGATCCCTCTCTGTAATACCTCTGCCATGACAATAGCCAAAAAGCAATTTCTTGTTTTTAGCTGCATGGGGATTTGTAAGGAACTGCTTACAGACCAAGGTCACACTTTGAATAACAATTGTGCGGTCATGCAACACTGTACCCATTCTTTTGGTGGTATTTGATCACCTCTGTGGTTTTTATTTTTTGCGCTATAAACAAAAAAAGAGCAACAATTTTGAAAAAAACACAATATTTTTTACTTTTTGTTATAATAAATATCCCATAAAGAACCCTGCAATAAACGTATATTGATTAGTTGCGCAAACGTTATATGACTATGGGGCAGTAGAGAAGTGGTTAAGGAATGAAAATGGGGGGGCATATGCCATACAATAGGTAGGTGCAATGTTTTCTGGGATTTATAGTATTCAGAGAAAAATGGAGGGGGCAAATCGTTCACGTATCCGCTCGTCATTTATAGAGTGTGTTTTTCATTGTAGAAAGCAATAGCGCAGCTTCTATGCATGGACTCTGCACTTTGATAAGTGCTTGCGAGGTCCAGCTGCTCATATCCCCCCCCCCCCCCAGCACAGGACTGGAAGCTCACAGCTGAGGGTTTTCTAAGGGTGGGATGGGGCTAAATATTTCAGTGAACACTTCATTCATTGTAAGTGCCATTTCTAGTGCTGATATACAAAAATAAACTGCACTACACATAAGCTTTAACTTTAATTTTGTACTAGTTTTAATTACAGTATTGTGAGTTTGGTTTTAATGGCAGAGTTGTCTGTGGTGTGTAATACATCATTTCTGTTTTTATTAAAAAGAGGGTTATATTTTATAGTGAAATCAGTTTTTATTTATTTAGAATGGGGGTGGGGGGTGGCCTCCTTATGCTTGCCAGCCGCCTTTACAGCGCTTCCCCAACTGCATTGCATGTACTGTATGTGTAAAGAGGAGGGGAAAAAATTATATGTACTGTACATTTGAGGGGGGGGGGGCTGCATTTTATGTATGTGTGAGAAAGTGGGGCTGCATTGCATGTTTTATGTGTGAGTGAAATGGGTTGCGTCATATAAATGTGTGAGGAAAATTGGCTGCATTATGTGTGGAAGGACAGCAGACAGCAGACTGCAACGTATGTGAATGTGTGAGGGGAGGAGGTCTGTTACTCCATTGCATATGATTTAAGGAGGTGGACAAAGGTGAGTCAAAGTGGAAGAAGTGTGCAGTAGTGAATTGTTGGGGGGGGGGGTTGCTTTGGAGGAAGAATTATGCTGTGGTGTTGTGGAAGTACAGCATCCAGTGAGGAAAAGGGACAGACGTCAGTTTGGGGAACTGAGAAACATTTATGCAAAATATATCTTAATGGTAGAAATGTTGTTGTGCTGCTAAATTCAGGTAGCCAGGTAACCTTGGTAAAAGCTGAATTAGTTACTACAGAGGTCTCTGGGAATAACAAGTTGGCTGTTATTTGGTGAAGTTGGTGATTTCCAGTTACGTGCAATGGAGAGTCTCGCTGCTATGAATAAATGGGTAAGCAGGGCTTGAGAATTATAGGGCCAGGAGTCCATGCCTATGCCAAGTAAGGCTAGTTTGGGGTCAGTAGGGATTGGTAACTGCGGATATTAGTTTAAATAGTTGGGTCCAAAATGGTTGAATGACGGGACATTGCCACTAGATATGTAGGAGCGTTCCGGAAGTTCCGCATTGTCTCCAGCACATTAAAGATTGGTTGGGATATATTGAAGCTAATTTTTGTGGAATAAGGTACAGTGGTAAATAACCTTTTGCAGAGATTCCCAATGGGTGATACAGCAGGAATATTTGAGTTTAAGTGCAGAGGAAAAGGATACAAAAGATATAGAGGGGAGAGCCCTTTGTGGAGGTTCAGAGGAGATCCAAATATGTCCAGGATAGAGTCTGCAAGATCTGAGTTGCCTAGTTGGATATGTCTTAGGGCATGCCACAAGGTGGCTGTTATTTGTGTGCATTGGGACACCCAAGAGTATCCTGTGGTTACAGTGTTTTTTGAGACCCCCAAAGGTAACCTATATCATCAGGTGGGGTTAGTGTCTCACCTACCACATGATGTCATTATGGGGATGGAACTCTGGGATGATCCTGATTCCTCCAATGTCACACTTTTAAACCAGAAAGTTGAATCCTGGAAGTCTTCTGAAAGTGGTGAGGAATCTCCAGAATTCCCCGTGCCTGTGTTTGCTGGGGAGACTCGAGAAACTGGGGAGGAGCCAACATTCTCAGATGAAAACATGTTGCCCATTGAGTTTTCTGATGTAGAGGTTCACTGGGAAAATTTTGCCACAGAACAGTTAAAAGACCCCACCCTAATAAAAGCACGGGAAAATGTGCTAAAAGTAGATGGCGAACCAGTGAACCCAGATAAGACTTGCTCTTACCTGTACTTCATTGTGGAAAGAGATCTACTGTACTGAGTTGCTCAAAGGGTGGAAGAAATCATTAAGAAACTTGTGGTGCCCATAACTTAAAGAAATGTGGGGTTGGCGTAAGCATATGGGCACATTCTTGGAGGTAATTTGGGGGGCAGAAAAAACAGAGAGAGTATTTCAGAGATACTATTGGCCTGGGGTCATGAAGAAAATAGAACATGATTTTTGCTCCTGCTCTGTGTGTCAGAAGTTGGCACCTATGCCACATTTCTGTAACCCACTGGTACCTCTTCCCATCATTGAGGTCCCCTTTGAGAGGATCGAAATGGATTTGGTAGGTCCAATAATAAAGTCTGCTAGGGGGCATCAGTACATTTTGGTTATACTGGACTAGCTACCCGCTATCTAGAAGTGATCCCTCTCTGTAATACCTCTGCCATGACAATAGCCAAAAAGCAATTTCTTGTTTTTAGCTGCATGGGGATTTGTAAGGAACTGCTTACAGACCAAGGTCACACTTTGAATAACAATTGTGTGGTCATGCAACACTGTACCCATTCTTTTGGTGGTATTTGATCACCTCTGTGGTTTTTATTTTTTGCGCTATAAACAAAAAAAGAGCAACAATTTTGAAAAAAACACAATATTTTTTACTTTTTGTTATAATAAATATCCCATAAAGAACCCTGCAATAAACGTATATTGATTAGTTGCGCAAACGTTATATGACTATGGGGCAGTAGAGAAGTGGTTAAGGAATGAAAATGGGGGGGCATATGCCATACAATAGGTAGGTGCAATGTTTTCTGGGATTTATAGTATTCAGAGAAAAATGGAGGGGGCAAATCGTTCACGTATCCGCTCGTCATTTATAGAGTGTGTTTTTCATTGTAGAAAGCAATAGCGCAGCTTCTATGCATGGACTCTGCACTTTGATAAGTGCTTGCGAGGTCCAGCTGCTCATATCCCCCCCCCCCCCCCAGCACAGGACTGGAAGCTCACAGCTGAGGGTTTTCTAAGGGTGGGATGGGGCTAAATATTTCAGTGAACACTTCATTCATTGTAAGTGCCATTTCTAGTGCTGATATACAAAAATAAACTGCACTACACATAAGCTTTAACTTTAATTTTGTACTAGTTTTAATTACAGTATTGTGAGTTTGGTTTTAATGGCAGAGTTGTCTGTGGTGTGTAATACATCATTTCTGTTTTTATTAAAAAGAGGGTTATATTTATAGTGAAATCAGTTTTTATTTATTTAGAATGGGGGTGGGGGGTGGCCTCCTTATGCTTGCCAGCCGCCTTTACAGCGCTTCCCCAACTGCATTGCATGTACTGTATGTGTAAAGAGGAGGGGAAAAAATTATATGTACTGTACATTTGAGGGGGGGGGGGCTGCATTTTATGTATGTGTGAGAAAGTGGGGCTGCATTGCATGTTTTATGTGTGAGTGAAATGGGTTGCGTCATATAAATGTGTGAGGAAAATTGGCTGCATTATGTGTGGAAGGACAGCAGACTGCAACATATGTGAATGTGTGAGGGGGAGGAGGTCTGTTACTCCATTGCATATGATTTAAGGAGGTGGACAAAGGTGAGTCAAAGTGGAAGAAGTGTGCAGTAGTGAATTGTTGGGGGGGGGGGGTTGCTTTGGAGGAAGAATTATGCTGTGGTGTTGTGGAAATACAGCATCCAGTGAGGAAAAGGGACAGACGTCAGTTTGGGGAACTGAGAAACATTTATGCAAAATATATCTTAATGGTAGAAATGTTGTTGTGCTGCTAAATTCAGGTAGCCAGGTAACCTTGGTAAAAGCTGAATTAGTTACTACAGAGGTCTCTGGGAATAACAAGTTGGCTGTTATTTGGTGAAGTTGGTGATTTCCAGTTACGTGCAATGGAGAGTCTCGCTGCTATGAATAAATGGGTAAGCAGGGCTTGAGAATTATAGGGCCAGGAGTCCATGCCTATGCCAAGTAAGGCTAGTTTGGGGTCAGTAGGGATTGGTAACTGCGGATATTAGTTTAAATAGTTGGGTCCAAAATGGTTGAATGACGGGACATTGCCACTAGATATGTAGGAGCGTTCCGGAAGTTCCGCATTGTCTCCAGCACATTAAAGATTGGTTGGGATATATTGAAGCTAATTTTTGTGGAGTAAGGTACCAGTGGTAAATAACCTTTTGCAGAGATTCCCAATGGGTGATACAGCAGGAATATTTGAGTTTAAGTGCAGAGGAAAAGGATACAAAAGATATAGAGGGGAGAGCCCTTTGTGGAGGTTCAGAGGAGATCCAAATATGTCCAGGATAGAGTCTGCAAGATCTGAGTTGCCTAGTTGGATATGTCTTAGGGCATGCCACAAGGTGGCTGTTATTTGTGTGCATTGGGACACCCAAGAGTATCCTGTGGTTACAGTGTTTTTTGAGACCCCCAAAGGTAACCTATATCATCAGGTGGGGTTAGTGTCTCACCTACCACATGATGTCATTATGGGGATGGAACTCTGGGATGATCCTGATTCCTCCAATGTCACACTTTTAAACCAGAAAGGTGAATCCTGGAAGTCTTCTGAAAGTGGTGAGGAATCTCCAGAATTCCCCGTGCCTGTGTTTGCTGGGGAGACTCGAGAAACTGGGGAGGAGCCAACATTCTCAGATGAAAACATGTTGCCCATTGAGTTTTCTGATGTAGAGGTTCACTGGGAAAATTTTGCCACAGAACAGTTAAAAGACCCCACCCTAATAAAAGCACAGGAAAATGTGCTAAAAGTAGATGGCGAACCAGTGAACCCAGATAAGACTTGCTCTTACCTGTACTTCATTGTGGAAAGAGATCTACTGTACTGAGTTGCTCAAAGGGTGGAAGAAATCATTAAGAAACTTGTGGTGCCCATAACTTAAAGAAATGTGGGGTTGGCGTAAGCATATGGGCACATTCTTGGAGGTAATTTGGGGGGCAGAAAAAACAGAGAGAGTATTTCAGAGATACTATTGGCCTGGGGTCATGAAGAAAATAGAACATGATTTTTGCTCCTGCTCTGTGTGTCAGAAGTTGGCACCTATGCCACATTTCTGTAACCCACTGGTACCTCTTCCCATCATTGAGGTCCCCTTTGAGAGGATCGAAATGGATTTGGTAGGTCCAATAATAAAGTCTGCTAGGGGGCATCAGTACATTTTGGTTATACTGGACTAGCTACCCGCTATCTAGAAGTGATCCCTCTCTGTAATACCTCTGCCATGACAATAGCCAAAAAGCAATTTCTTGTTTTTAGCCGCATGGGGATTTGTAAGGAACTGCTTACAGACCAAGGTGCACCCTTTGTTTTTTCCGGGTTATGGAAGAGCTATGCAAGTTGTTCAAAGTGACACAATTGCGGACATCTGTGTATCACCCCCAAACAGACAGGATGGTTGAAAGGTTCAACAAAACCCTAAAGCGAATGTTAAAGAAGGTGGTGGATAGAGATGGAAAGGATTGGGACTGTCGTATACCCTATGAAAAGCCAAAGAGTGCAATCAGCGCAAAAAAATATTAATAACAAACCTCCCCCCTCACAATTGCTGACAGGACAATCACAAAATCCAAAAGGTGCAAAATATATGAGAAAATAGTGCAGCGCAATATAAAAATAAATTTAAAGTGCAATAAACACAGTAATTATAACTATAACAAATTAGTGATAATAATATTGCATATATAATGCATAAATATAAAAAGTCCAAAAAGTGAAAAGATTCCAAAGGAACAGTGTGACAACCACTCCAAATCTTCACCGGTGACTTTAACTTCAAATACAGTGATCCCTCCACCGTTAAGAATGGCTACTCTCACCTTAGGGTATGGACCCCTGTTTTACTAGGCAGTCATACCAGCAGAAATCAATATACAGATTGGTGCGATGTGTGAATGGCAAACTTCTTAAGCTCAGCAGCATTGGGATCATAGATAAGAGAAAAAACAGATCTAAGTGCTCTCTGTTTTAAAAATGGCTTGAATTTATTAAAAAGGCATAACAGGCTACTCACATTAGCCCAAATGGTAAACGGCAGAAAGGAAATACACACAGCGTGTGTTTTCACAGAGATGGCAGCGAGCGACTTCAGGCTCCTTCCCCCGTTCGTGTTACGTTGTAGCAACTTCCTCAGTGGGGCGGGGCCTTGTACATCACTAGCCTGCCTTAATATAGTCTCTCGTCCTCTAGGAGAACACCACAGACCGACGTAATTACCCCGGCAAGGACGTCCGGCATTAGTCAAATGCGGACAACTTTATTGTTCGCGCATGGTGGTTTGCGCACAAACGGCAACTCCCAGACAAACAAAAAGATATTAATAATTTAAACATATACTCTGAAGAATCATCAGTATTTCTACTAATTGATCCAAAAAATAGTATATAAAAACATTGGGCTAGATTCAGAGAGAGTTACGCCGGCGTATCAGTAGATACGCCGTCGTAACTCTGAATCTACGCCGTCAAAAATTTAAGCGTATTCTGGAAACCATATACGCTTAAATTAGGCTAAGATACGAGAGGCGTAAGTCTCCTACGCCGTCGTATCTTAGAGTGCATATTTACGCTGGCCGCTAGGTGGCACTTCCGTTGATTTTGGCATAGAATATGCAAATGAGCTAGATACACCGATTCAGAAACGTACGTGCGCCCGGCGGATTTTTTTTACGTCGTTTACGTAAGGCTTTTTCCGGTGTAAGGTTACTCCTGCTATATGAGGAGTATCCAATGTTAAGTATGGACTTAAGTTTCAAGGAATGTTACAATCCATTAGTAATGGTGTGGGTACATGGTTATCACACACATAAATTTAAAAAAATGCCAGAATGTCTGAAGAACTTGACAAGTTTTGACAGTTTTTGACAATTAATTGTGTTTCCCTATTCCTGAGGGCAAAGGTCATGTCAATGACATTATAAGCCATTCCTTATACAAGACTGCCCCTATGGGTTAAAATTGACATTGTTCAAGATGGCCGCATACTTGGTTGCTATGGCAACCTACCTAAACACATTGTCATTTGATGTCATAAATGGCATAGGAATGAGACACACACCCACTTTTGGGGTGGGTTAAAAGGAGGAAGACATCAGTGGAAGGGGGATCTCTCTCTCGCTCGGGGGCTCTACATCTAAATCTGACAGAGACTGAAGAAGGAGAACTTGAAAGATGTAGGGAGATAGGGAATGAGTCTTTATGGGACTCATCATTACCTTTTATGGAAGCTTCTCAAACAGACTGAACCCTTAACTATTGGTTAAACTTATGAGCACAACTGTATACACAGTATCTCCCAAAAGTGACTACACCCCTCACATTTTTGTAAATATTTTTTCTATCTTTTCATGTGACAACACTGAAGAAATTACACTTTGCTACAATGTAGTGAGTTTATAGTTTGTATAACAGTGTAAAATTGCTGTCCCCTCAAAATAACTCACACCCATTAATGTCTAAACCACTGGCAACAAAAGTGAGTACACCCTTAAGTGAAAATGTCCAAATTGTGCCCGAAGTGTCAATATTTTATGTGGCCACTATTATTTTCCAGCACTGCCTTAACCCTTTTGGGCATGGAGTTCACCAGAGCTTCACAGGTTGCCACTGAAGTGCTCTTCCACTCCTCCATGATGACATCACAGAGCTGGTGGATGTTGGAGACCTTGCGCTCCTTCACCTTCCATTTAAGGATGCCCCACAGATGCTTAATAGGGTTTAGGTCTGGAGACATGCTTGGCTAGTGCATCACCTTTACCCTTAGCTTCTTTAGAAAGGCAGTGGTTGTCTTGGAGGTGTGTTTGGGGTTGTTATCATGTTGAAAAACTGCCTTGTGGCCCAGTCTCTGAAGAGAGGGGGATCATGCTCTGCTTAAGTATGTCACAGTACAAGTTTTCATTCATGGTTCTCTCAATGAACTGTAGCTCCCCAGTGTCGGCAGCACTCATGTAGCCCCAGACCATGACACTCCCACCACCATGCTTGACTGTAGGCAAGACACATTTGTCTTTGTACTCCTTACCTGGTTGCCGCCACACACGCTTGACACCATCTGAACCAAATGAGTTTATCTTGTAAACACACAAATCCCTGTGCTGTCAGAGAGGAGCCATATCGTTTGTTCATACTAAGTAGAAAAAAAACGGTATGACTCACTCACTAGGAGAGGTTAGAACACACTGTTCTAACACAGTTAGAACACACTGAGGGAACACACAATTAACCCCTAGATCGCCCCTAGTGTTAATCCTTTCCCTGCCAGTGATATTTACACATTAATCAGTGCATTTTTATAGCACTGATTGCTGTATAAATGCCAATGGTCCCAAAAAAAAGTCAAAAGTCTCCGATCTGTCCGTCGCAATGTCGAAGTACCGCTAAAATGTTTACTAGTAAAAAAAAAAAATAATAATAAAAATGCCATACAAAGCCCATAAATCTTTCCCACAGTTTGCAGACACTGTAACTTTGTGCAAACCAATCAATATACGCTTATTGCGATTTTTGCCAGTGGTCCCATCCCCCCAGCACTGCCACTGATCAAACCCCCTTTCTCCAGCATTGGCACTGATCACATTGCCCATCCCCATCAACACTGCAATTGATCCCATCCCCCCTATCACTGCCACTGCCCCTATCTCCCACACAGAACTGCCACTAGGGATGTAACGTCAGGAGTTACAGTTGCGACCTGGCCCTATGCTCTAGGGGGGCCATGCAGCTCCAATGTACACCTCGATAGGAGGAGTGAAACATAGAGGAACAAATCCCTTCCATGTTCCTCCTGCAGGAGGAAAATGGACGGATTGATTCCTTTATATGCCTCCCACACCACGCCTCATACCCAGCCAATTTCTGCTCCTCCTGGGCCCCTGTGCTCTCTCCTGGGCCCCCCATCCTCCCCCTCAGCACTGCCAGCAGATTTGTCAGGATGGAGAGCAGGGAAAGGGCTGGTAAATATGTAATTTATCAACACCTTCCTTCTCTGAATGGACAGATCCAATGATAGGTTCCGATCACTGACTCTGTTCATTCATAACTGAGGCATAGTAAACTATCTGAAAGAAAGGGAAAATTCTGTGCAGCTGAGGCTGCAGAGATGGAGATTGAGGATCGTGTCCTAATTCTCCTTTCTCTGTCTGAAAGGTGCTACATCAGAGGTCTGTTTATATCCCTGATATCTCACCAACCCCCCCCCCCCCAATGGAGCTCCTATAAAAAAATATTTTATTTATTTATTTTTTAAATAAATTGTAAAAAAAAAAATACTGACACCAGTGGCAGAACTAGCAGGGTCGCACTTGCCACTAAGCTTCGGGGGAGGGGTCACAGGCCCTTTAGAAAGGCCCCCCAGTCAGGGGAGCCCTTCATGGTTTCTTGCACTGGGGTCCTGAAAGTTCTAGTTACGCCTCTGACAATGCGATAGTACAGTATATAAAATGATTATAACATAACAAAAGTAGAACATGGATTTTCTTATTGCATTTTTCATGAGGTAGGATGTCAGCTACCCTGTATATGCTTACTTTATAGTAATGAGCCAAATTATTATTATATTTTAAAAAAAAATCCATTTTAACCACTTAGTAACCGCCCTGTAGCCGAAATACGGCTACAAGGCGGTTCCCTTACTCTGGGAGGGGGTCAATATACGTCCTCCCGGAGAATCAGACCCGCGCGCCCGAGTGGGCGCGCACACACGATCACCGGCGCTCGCCGGGTCCACGGGACCCGCAGCAACAAGGATCGCGGTAAGGAGCCAATGGAAGCGGCTCCTTACCACGTGATCGTGCCGTCCAATGACGGTGCGATCACTTGTAAACAAACCGGCGTCATGTAATGACGCCGGTTCCTCCCTCTCCTCTCTGTACCGTTCGGTACAGTGTGAGAGGAGGGGGGAGCGGGTGGCAGCAGCACTGTGGGCTGGATCTGTGACAATTGCAGTCACAGATCCAGCCATCCATCCCTGCACAATACTCTGCAATACCCCCCATACTGTGCAATACCCCCCCCCATACTGTGCAATACCCCCCCCCATACTCTGCAATACCCCCCCCATACTCTGCAATACCCACCCATACTCTGCAATACCCCCCATACTCTGCAATACCCCCCCATACTCTGCAATACCCTCCATACTCTGCAATACCCTCCATACTCTGCAATACCTCCCTATACTCTGCAATACCCCCCCATACTCTGCAATACCCCCCATACCTTGCAATACGTCGCCTATGGGGATTTTTAAGTAGCGAAGTTTGGCGCAATTCCACGAGCGTGTGCAATTTTGAAGGGTGACATGTTAGGTATCTATTTACTCAGCGTAACTTCATCTTTCATAGTATGCAAAAACATTGGGCTAACTTTACTGTTTTGTTTTACGCACAAAACAGTTTTTTTTTTTAAAAACACGCGTTCAAAAAATTGCTGCGAAAATACCGTGCTAGATAAAAAGTTGCAACAACCGCCATTGTATTCTCTAGGGTCTTTTAAAAAAAAGCATATATAATGTCTTGGGTTTCTATGTAATTTTTTTTCAAATAAATGATGATTTTTACATGTAGGAGAGAAATGTCAGAATTGGCCTGGGTGCTCCAGAACGCCTGATGTTGCTCCCTGCATGTTGGGCCTCTGTATGTGGCCACGCTGTGTAAAAGTCTCACACATGTGGTATCGCCATACTCGGGAGGAATAGCAGAATGTGTGTTGGGGTTTAATTTGTGGTATACATATGATGTGTGTGAGAAATAACATGCTAATATGACAGAAACTAGAATTTATTTATTTTTTTTACAGAATTTTCAGTCTTTTTTCTTTTATAGCGCAAAAAATAAAAAACTTAGAGGTGATCAAATACCACCAAAAGAAAGCTCCATTTGTGTGGGAAAAAAGGACAAAAATTTCAGATGGGTACAATGTTGTATGAGTATGAGTAATTGTCATTCAAATTGTGAGAGCACCGAAAGCTGAAAAATGGTCTGGTGATTAAGGGGGTTTTTGTGCCCAGTGGTCAAGTGGTTAAGGAAATAATTGCGAGACACCGTCATCTGTTTCTGGAAACAATGCGACTCCTTTTCTTTTATGAGCCAAATTATTATATATTATTATTTAGCAAAAGGCAGGTTTGATACTCACTGCAGACATTTTCTCTCCATCCAATTAGTATGACACCAGAAACAGCACAATCCCATGCATAGGAGGAGAGGGCAGCACACAGACAGTCATCTGCTCTTTTACAAGAACAAGTATCAAAGAGACAATTCTAAAAAAGAAACATTGGTTAAAATGAACTAAAATTGTTTTACAGGGATTCAAATATGCAAGTAATTGAGTTAAAAGATAAGGATTTCAAAACAATTATTATTCATATTCACCTAGGTGGATACAGCATTGGTCCAATGCTGCAATTGTCCCCCGCTGCCTCTATGACCGAGAACTGAACATTCAAAGACCGCTGACTGCTCAGTTCTCGGGTCAGCTCTGAGCACAGAATGGTGACTGTGCAGGGGACAGAAGTGGTGCGCTGAGAGGCTGAGCCAGCTGATGGTCAGGCATCTAGGTGGATCCTAACATTAAAGTTGGGTGACATCAGGTGACAGAGGACTTTAGCCTGTTCTCACCTCAATCTAGGTCACAGGAGTGCAGAAGAGCTTTGGCCCTACTTCTCCTTTAACCCCATAAAGGCCAACTTACAGTGCCTTGAAAAAGTATTCGTACCCCCTTGAAATTTTCCACAATTTGTCATGTTGCAGCAAAAACATAAATGTATATTTGGGGATTTTATGTGATAGACCAACACAAAGTGGCACATAACGTGTAAGGAAAATGATGAATGCGTTTCCAAATCTTTTACAAATAAATATCTGAAAAGTGTGGTGTGCACTTTTATTCAGCCCCCTTTTACTCTGATACCCCTAACTAAAAATCTGGTGGAACCAATTACCTTCAGAAGTCACCTAATTAGTAAATAGAGTCCACCTGTGTGTAATTTATTCTTAGGCCTCGTACACACGGACGGACTGTCCGCTGAAAACGGTCCACCGGACCGTTTTCAGCGGACAGTCCGCTGCCGGATTTCTGTCTGATGGTTGTACACATCATCAAACAGAAATCCGCGCGGACACGATACGCGGTGACGTGGCCGCGCCGTCGCCGCGACGATTACGCGGCGACGTGCGCGGCCCTGGAAGGTCAATGCTTCCACGCATGCGTCTAATCACTTCGACGCATGCAAGGGCTTTCGGCTGAGCGGACATGTCCGGTGAGTCTGTACAGATGACCGAACATGTCCGACGGACAGGCTTCCAGCGGACAATTGTCCGATCGGCCGTACACACGACCGAACATGTCTGCGGACCAGTTTCAGCAGACATGTTCGGTCGTGTGTACGGGGCCTAAGTATAAATACAGCTGTTCTGTGAAACCCTGAGGCCCTGTACACACCATAGAATCTATCCGCAGATAAATCCCATCAAATGGGTTTCAGCGGATAGATTCTATGGTGTGTACACTCCTGCGGATATTTATCCTCGGATAAATCTCCCCTGGGATGGATTTTCAGCAGATGAATATTTGCTGACATGCTCAACAAATCCATCTGCTGAAGTCCATCCCAAAGGATGGATCCGCTCGTCTGTACAGACTCACCGGATCCATCCGTCCAAAGGGATTCCCCGCACGCGTCGTAATGATTTGACGCATGCGTGGAATTCCTTATATGACAGCGTCGCGCCCGTTGCCGCGTCATAATCGCGGCGACGGCGCGACACGTCATCGCCAGAGGATTTCGGCGTGCATTTCAATGCGATGGTGTGTACACGCCATCGCATAGAAATCTTCTGAAATCCTCGAGAGGATTTATCCGCGGATACGGTCCGCTGGACCGTATCCGCGGATAAATCCTCTCGTGTGTATGGGGCCTCAGAGGTTTGTTAGAGAACCTTAGTGAACAAATAGCTTCATGAAGGCAAAGGATTACACCAGACAGTTCAGGGATAAAGATGTGGAGACGTTTAAAACAGGGTTAGGTTATAAAAAAAAATCACAAGCTTTGAACATCTCACGGAGCACTATTCAATCCATCATCTGAAAATGGAAAGGGTTTGGCAAAACTGCAAACCTACTAAAACTTGGCCATCCAAACTGACAGGCCGGACAAGGAGAGCATTAAACAGAGAAGCAGCAGAGAGGTCCATGGTAACTCTGGAGGAGCTTCAGAGATCCACAGCTCGGGTGGGAGAATCTGTCCACAGGACAAATATTAGTCGTACACTCCACAATGTGGGCCCTTTATAGAAGAGTGGCAAGAAGAAAGCCTTTGTTGAAAGAAAGCCATAAGAAGTACCATTTGAAGATTTGTGAGAAGCCATGTGGGGGACACAGCAATAGCGGAAAAAGGTACTCTGGTCAGATGAGACCAAAATTTTACTTTTTGCCCTAAAAATAAAATGCTATGTGTGGTGGAAAACTAACACTGCACATCACCCTGGACAAACCATTTCCACCGTGAAACACTTAGGTGGCCGCATCATGTTGTGGGGATGCTTTTCTTCAGCAGGGACAGGGAAGCTGGTCAGAGTTGATGGGAAGATGGATAAAACCAAATACAGGGCAATCTTTGAGGAAATTTTTTTAGAATCTGCAAAAGACTTGAGACTGGGACAGAGGTTCACATTCCAGCAGGACAACGACCCTAAACATACAGCCAGAGCTACAGTGAAATAGTTTAGATCAGTTTAGATCAAAGCATATTGATGTGTTATGCCGCGTACACACCATCGCTTTCTGCGATGAAAAAATGCGACGCTTTATGTGCTTGAAAAAAACGTAATTTTTCAAACTTCAATTTGAACAACGACGTAGCATACACACCATCGCTTTTTCACAACGCTCTAGCAAAGCGCAGTTCCGTCAATCATGCACGACGTCACTATAAAGGGTCGTTTCCATGCGGAAGACGGCCTCTTTTGCTGATATCGTGTTGCTGCGTGTTAGTAAAAGTTTGGTGAGATACGATTCGTGATTTTCAGTGACTGTGCTTTAAATTTCGTTTTCTGTCGTACAGTTTGTCTATTTGTCGTCGGATCTGTGATACAGTGCTTGTACTAAGGACGTATTTGTTTTGGCATTACGTTTTGTGTGCACGGTGCTGTTTAGCAGGTCGTTCTTCAGAGGCCATTCTGTACTTCTTCAGGGCGTAATTTTTAGTCTGATCTGATTTGACGACCGTTTTCTAGCCATGTTGCGGGTACGAACTCGTCGCCGAGATCGTGCTGTGCTTGTTGTTAGGATGTGTGCTGCATCCCAGCGACGGTCCATGAACAGGGTGAGGAGGAGGTTGTGGACCAAGAACTGGTTGCTATGCAGGGACCAGTTCTCTCATATGCCTCTGCTGCGGGAGATCCGAGAAAATAACCCTGATGATTTCAGGAATTTTCTTAGGATGTCTGACCCCGTATTTCAGCAGCTTTTGGCTTCGGTGTCGCCATATATCACCAGGCAGGACACCGTTATGCGGGAAGCCATCACTGCTGAGCAGAGGCTAGTTGCTACGTTGCGCTACCTTGCAACAGGGAGAAGTCTGCAGGACTTGAAGTTCTCGACGGGCATCTCCCCCCAGGCTCTGGGCCTCATAATCCCGGATACCTGTTCGGCCATCATTCAGGTTCTTCAGGAGGACTATGTTAAGGTAAGTGGTGTTCTTTCAATGGTCAAACTATGGCCGTAAAAAAAAAAAAATTACCTGTTTCTAATATGCTCAGAATGTTCACTTTGTCTCCATGTATGCTGTTCTAGACAATTTGTAAAGCCCTACATGTTTATTGTATTTTGCCAACCTGTCCATCATTCTATGTTGTGGCCAAACCCACCTAGCATAGTCCCTATATCCCCGTTTATTTGTGGCCTCCATTGTAGTGCTGCATTTTGTGTGTCCCTATATCCCCGTTTATTTGTGGCCTCCATTGTAGTGCTGCATTTTGTGTGTCCCTATATCCCCGTTTATTTGTGGCCTCCATTGTAGTGCTGCATTTTGTGTGTCCCTATATCCCCGTTTATTTGTGGCCTCCATTGTAGTGCTGCATTTTGTGTCCCTATATCCCTGTTTATTTGTGGCCTCCATTGTAGTGCTGCATTTTGTGTGTCCCTATATCCCCGTTTATTTGTGGCCTCCATTGTCCAAACCCCCCCCCCAAGATTTTTTCACTACATACTAATAATTATTTTTATTATTATTTTATCATTTTTGTGGGGTTGTTTCTCAGGTGACAATCTCATCCCCCTAAATATATTTTTGGAACATCAGAGGGGGTGATTAATATGCTTAGTGTTCACATGTTATTTTTTAATACTAACCTTTTTTGTTTAAGTTTTGGTGGGATCCCTTGAAATTGTAGCTATATTCTGTTCACAATGTTTGTTTGAATGGATTTTTTATTTTCTTTCTATCCAGTGCCCCACCACGCCACAGGAATGGCAGACTGTGGCAGCGGACTTCTCCCAGCGTTGGAACTTTCCAAACTGCGGAGGAGCCATTGATGGCAAGCACATCCGCATTGTGCCCCCACCCCATAGTGGATCCCATTTCTACAACTACAAGGGGTTCCACAGCGTTGTTTTGATGGCGGTGGTCTCTGCCAATTATGAGTTCATGTACGTGGATGTTGGGAAAAATGGCCGGATGTCGGACGGCGGTGTCTTTGCGGAGACGGAGTTCGCCCAATGACTTCAGTCGGAGGACCTCGGATTGCCACCTGCGGAGGAGAACGAAGAGGGTCTGCCCTTCGTGTTTGTTGCAGATGAGGCTTTTGGTTTGGGTCCCCACCTCATGAGGCCATTTCCGGTACGCACCCTCACCCATGAGAGGAGGGTTTTTAATTATCGGCTGGCCAGAGCAAGACGTGTGGTAGAGAATGCCTTTGGAATCATGGCCAGCCGATTCCGATTGTTTTTAACAGCAATAAACCTTGCGGAATACAAATGGAATCACATCATCCTATGTTGTTGCATTCTCCACAATTTTTTAAAGAGACATTCACAAAATTATCTCACGGTATTGCCTGATGAGGCAGATGTTGTGGCTCCGGAGCCGGGACGTCAGGCTAGCCATAGAGGCTTGGCCCCCCAAACCGCACGTGCAGTGCGTCAATCCTATGTGGACTATTTTATGGGGAGGGGGGCCATTGCAATGCCGATCTTGATTAAAAAATAAAATGTACTTTTTGCTTGATTAAACAGTGTTTATTTTTTTGATTTTC
Source organism: Rana temporaria (assembly GCF_905171775.1). Taxonomy (NCBI): domain Eukaryota; kingdom Metazoa; phylum Chordata; class Amphibia; order Anura; family Ranidae; genus Rana; species Rana temporaria. The sequence goes on along the minus strand of NC_053499.1, from coordinate 49,588,321 downwards.
TTAATTTTTGATTTTTTGGGGGTAATGTTTCTTTTTCCTAGGTTCTCATCCAGCCATGTGTTTGGAATGTCATAAATTCCCATGAGTGTTAAATCTTAATAACTCAACAAATATGCCTGAGTAATTTAATGAGTCAGCATTGATACCAATAACTACACACACATTTTTTGGAGTACAAAATATTTTTTTTTTTTGTTGTTGTTTTTTTTATTATTACAAAATAGAATCATTTTTTTCATTTTTTTGTCTTTTTTTTTATTATTACAAAATAGAATCATTTTTTTCATTTTTTTGTCTTTTTTTTTATTTGTACAAAATATAATCATTTTTTTCATTTTTTTGTCTTTTTTTTTATTTGTACAAAATATAATTTTTTTTTTTTTTTTTTGGTTTTTAAAATTCTTTGGAAATAAAATGAACACAAACAATTAAACCCTCCCCAAAACATTAATTAAATTTTTAAGCTGCCGTTCCAGCGTCTTCGCTTTGTGGCGAATTTCCCGGCAGGCCAGACGTATGTCCTCGACTTGGGCCCTGCAGGTGAGAACCTCGCCGATGAGGAGCTGGGCACTATACGTGTCCAGTCCCTGACCAGCCTGATTTCCTCCTGAAATGTGGAACCAAAACATGTGTTAAAAGATTGTATGCCTATATCTATATTCCCTGAAAATGTGGTATATGTTACTTTACCGGATGTTGTGGCAGGTTCCTCTTGAATGAATGAATGAATGAAAAACGTATAAAGCGCGGCGCATGCGAACTGAATCGCTTCTGGGCGCTAGTTGTTCGTGTCTCATGACATCAAAAGAGCAGAGTTTTGATCCGTCTTCTGAAAGTCAGGTGGTTTTCCTCCAACCGAATGCTGGTTGGTAAAGCGTTCCATAGTCTAGGACCCTGAAAAGCAAACCTTCTTTCTCCTTTGGACTTGCATTTGGTTTTTGGTACCCTGACCAGATTTTGGTCGGTGGATCGCAGAACGCGATTCGAATTGTGAGGTTCTATCTTGTCGCAAAGATATTGCGGAGCCTTCCCATGGATGCACTTATGTGTCAGGCAGAGTGCTTTAAATGCAATTCTGTCTTTTACTGGCAGCCAGTGAAGGGTTCTCAACGAAGGTGAGATTGATTCCCATTTTTTTTTCCCAGTCACCAGTCTGGCGGCCGTATTCTGAACGACTTGCAGACGGGAGATTTGGTACTTTGGGAGTCCGAGGTACAGGGCGTTAGCATAGTCCAGTCTGGAATTCACGATTGTGAGCCACATCCCTCGGGGGTGTGGCTTGGTTGGCTTGTTCCTCCTGCCTTGCTGCTTCATTGTGCCCTACAAGATTGAAGAAAGGGAAAACAGGAGGTTAAAACATTACGAGCGGCCTGAAATGACCCAAAAATATTCTAAAATTAAAAAAAAGAGGGCAATATTGTTGATTTAAAAAAAAATTGCAAGAAAATAGACCAGTATTTAATCCATTCACAAAGTAATGTCAAATCTGGTGACAATTTTTTTTTTTTCTATATGTAAGCTAACCAAGTATCCCCTGGATCTGCTCACCCCTGTGTGTGACCCAACATAGGTTGTGATTGTGACAAACAATTGTGCTACTGAGTACACATGTTCAATAAAAAAAGGAGTAGCAAACGCTCCTTTTTGGGAATCTCAAGGTATTTACGTTTCTTCAAAAATAAGCTGAAACACATTTACATCAATACCAGAATTGAAGACACCTTTTAAGCCCCAAAAATGTCACAACTTTCATATTTGTGTCGAATAATTGGTCATAGGAGTCGTCGTTCATTCGCCCACAATTCCTACATTTACGTTTTTAATTATGATACAGTGCTTCAACTCCCCTTTGCACATGCAAACTAGGCATGATGCCATTTCTCAGTAATATGGTATTGGATTATTGAAAGTCAGCGAATGAACAACGACTACGACGACTGCATCATGCGTCCACATTCATAATATTAATTATGGTCAACCTGCAAAAATAAAAAACATGGCACAAAGAACACACCAAAATAATTAATACACATGGAAAAAACTTACTTCTTCTTCGAATCACCCTATTTATTTTGGCAAGTTGGTGGGGTTCCCTCTTTTTTAAATCCGACCACCTTTTGCGCAGGTGCTCTCTGCTCCTGCTTTTTCCAAACTTCCGCTGGAGCCTACGGATGACCTTCTCCATAATTGTTGCTTTCACTTTATTTGGATGCATGTAGGGGCCATGCTTGGCATCATAGTCCTCCCTCCTCAATATGGTAACCATCTCCACCATTTCATTAAAACTCATGTTGGAGGCTCTGCATGTGAATCTGCGGCGTGGTTGGGCCTGGCCTGCCTCCTGGCTTGAGCTGGAATACACCTCCATGTTGTCCATCTTTTCTCCCTCACCAAACGACAGAGAAGGGGCGTGGAAAGGACGATACCGAACGTCAGGGGCGGGGTGTCGTGCGGAGCGTCACGCGTGCGTAGTGTAAAAGGGATGGGACGTGTTTGTAAACGGCGTGCATAGTCTGTGGAAGAAGGCGTAAATCACGATCTTTCATAACGACGATACGTAAGTTTTTTTTTGCGACTTTATTATAGTGAAGAGGGAATGAGTTTGTGGGCTAGTTAGGGGAAGTAAGCTAGTGGCTTTAATGACATTATGTTTTGGCTTCTGTTTCATGTGCAGAAAGAATGGATCCCTTCAAGGATGCTGATTTCCTCACCGAATTCATTCAAAAATGGAAGGAACATCCTGTTCTGTGGCAAACCAAAAATACAATAAATAAAAACAAAGATGCCAGGGAAAAAGCTAAAGAGAGCATGCTTGCTTTTCTGAAAACAAGGGTCCCCAACGCCACAAAAGCCACAGTGGAAAGCAAAATAAATTCCATCAGGGGCACCTACAGGGCCCAACGGGTCCAAGTCCTGGCCTCAATGAGGTCTGGGGCTGCAGCTGACTCAATATACAAACCAACCCCGTGGTACTACAGTCAGCTGCAGTTCCTGGACGACCACATTGAGACCAGGGCATCCATGTCTACCCTTCCCCCAAGAGGTAGCTCCCAGCTTCCCAGCAGCCAATCCTCCAGTGTTCCCTGCAGACAAGAGCAGGCAAGCTCGGAGGAAGAGCAAGAGTTCCTGGAGGACCCCAATTGTGAGCCATGGAGCATGGTATTTTTTTTTGTATGAATTTAGTTAGTATATGACAAGTATAGTAATAATGTTAAATGTATGTTACTATTGTTCTAAATTCTAAGTGAATCTCCTATGTTTAGGGATAAGATCAATAGTCAGTAGTGGCAAAACAGGATGGGGACAAAATTGCACAATTAATAATGTTTATGAAGGAGTGGGTGGCATTTTCAGATAGGCCAGTAGGGGGGAGTAACGCAATACACCTGCAAGGGGTCCCAGATGGAAAACACCCTTTTTGAGTACTATCTAGTTGACACGAAATTTAATAATTAATTTTTGGGGGAAAAGGCCACTTATTTGCTAAATTAGGCCTGCAATAACCCACATAATTCCAGGGGGACCATGTCTGAAGGTGTGTAAGGGGCCACATAATTAGGGATGGCGACCCTGTGTGTAATATATATTGACATTCAATTTGCATCACTCATGATTTTAAAAATGTGTGTGATTAATGACAAACACAAATAAAATATGTTCCTTTTTTTGATACACAGGCAGACCAAAGCCAGGAAGAGACAGGGCCCACAGGGAGCCAGGAAGAGACAGGGCCCACAGGGAGCCAGGAGGAGCCAGGGCCAACTGCAAGGCAGGAGGTGGCAGAGCCCACTGGGAGCCAGGAGGTGGCAGGCCCCAGTGGGACCCAGGAGGCACGCCGGCGGGATACCATCTCCCGGATCCCTCCATTCCGCAATCCCAATAAACGGCTCAGGAGTATGCGACAAATGGAGGAGGAGACCCAGGGCCTGCTTCGCCAAGCTACTGCAGCCATCCGAGAGCCACCCAGTGAAGTTGAGGGGTTCGCAGCGCTCATTGCAGCCAGGCTCTACAATCTGGAGCAGAGCCAGCGTGTGCGCTGCGAACAACTCATCTTCAAAGCCATAAGCATGGCATCCCTGGGGCAGCTCGATGACGACACCGACATTGTGCGGATTGCTCCTCCTGTCCTTGCTGCTCCTCCTGCTCCTGCTCCTGCTCCTGCTCCTCCTCTTCATGAGGCTGCTCTGGCTCCTGCCACCTCATCTCCTCCAGGAACCCAGCCCCCAAGGACTCGGGCTACAGGGAAGGCTGCAGGGAAGACTGCAGGGAAGGCTGCTGGGAAGAAAAAGCCCAAGAAATAATACGGTGCCCCTGATGGAATTTTAATGTGGACTCACAGGCTGTATTTGTGGCTTCGGGGACCCTTGTTTTCAGAAATATTCAAGCATGCTCTAAAGTGCTGCCTTCCTTGGCATCTTTTGTTTTTATTATGTTGTGTTTTTGGGTTGCCACCATTTTTTATTTGAATTTTTCTGCAGAATAAAAGAAATGTTAATTTTTCAGCCAAATTTGACCATGTTTCTTTATTGTAGATTTGAGAGATCATTATTGAGTGGGCAGACCCATTCCAAAATAAATTTTGCAAACATTAACAAGGTAAAAAAACATGCTTGTGGGTGAGTTAAAGAAAAAATTAGGTTGTTGCAGACACTTCACACACTCCCAAATCAACACAAAATAGAGATTACAAATAAAATTGGTGACAAAAAAAATAAAAAAAATAAAAAGGTGGACCAATATATATATTTAAAATGGAATTATATATTTTAAGATGGAAGATACAACTAAATAACAGAACACAAACATAAACATTATCAAACAAGAAAGAAACTAATTAAAAGCTTGTCATAACTATGTAACAAGATCAGCCGCAACAAACGTCCATTTCTGGGTAGCAGTTAAAAGCAGGGGTTAAAGAAGCGCTTTCTTTTCTTGTCTATAAGCTGAAAAAGACCTTAACGAATGTGCTGATTCCATTCTGAACAGTCGTTTTACATGAATGAGCGCTGCCGTCTCCTAACTTGCTTCTGAGCATGCGCGGGCTTAAAACTACGTTTTTACGTACACACGGTCAATGTTTAGAACACAGAAAACGACATCGGCCAAAAACGACACATAAATTTGAAGCATGCTTCAATTTTTTTGTGTCGTTTTTTAGAAGACATAAAACAACGTTTTTGCCCACACACAGTCAATTAAATTGACGTTTTTCAAAACGTCGTTTTTTTTCATCGCAGAAAGCGATGGTGTGTACGCGGCATAAGAATGGCCCAGTCAAAGTTCAGACCTTAATCCAATTGAGAATCTGTGGCAAGACTTGAAAATTGCTGTTCACAGACTCACCACCCAATCTGACAGAGCTTGAGCTACTTTGCAAAAAATAATGGTCAAAAACTTCACTCTCTAGAAATTGAAAACCATTTATCATTTGCCTTTCACTTTTTTTTAGATTTGGATAGTCATGAGGGGATACAGCCACCATTGTCAAGTTTACATTGCTGTCAGTGTTCCTGTTAGGGAGATTCGCTCTCCCTAATTGTGTTGATTACCATGTCATGGGGAATAAAAGTCAGGGTAAGTACAACATTTTGAGTTGCCCCTAGAACACGAATAGTAGGGATATTTCAAATGGGGACACTTGTCCTCATGGCAAATGCCAACTTTCTGTTGAGTGTACAGCACATAAAAGGAAAATGAACTAGAGACACAAATTGCAAAAAAAATTAAAAAACCCTCTCCCTACTCTACACAAAATGAAAAGAAATAGTTTTGACCTTGGATTTACTTTAACCAATTAAGAAACAGCCGCTGCAGTTATACTGCAGCAGGTTGGCTCCCCTAGGCAAGCCGTCATAGCTGTACGTCAGCCGCTTTAAGAGAACTAGGAAACCCATGTGCTCACCCACGGCACGACGATGGAGCCGATGCGCGTGCGCGCCGGTTGTGATGTCCGTCGGGCACCTGCGATCGTTCCTGAGAGAGACAGAACACATGTCTCTTAATGTAAACAGACATATCTCTGTTCTGTCAGGGGTAAGGAGACTGATCTGTTGTTCCTACTGCTTTGGAACAGTGACCGGTCTCCTCCCCCAGGCAATCCCCCCCCCCCCCCCCCACAGTTAAAAACACTCCCTAGTACACACATTTAACCCCCTAGCAGTGGCGGCTGGTGAAGTTTTAGGATGGGGGGGCGCAAGACCCCGCCCTTCCACATTTGGTCCCTCCCACTTCTCATAAGCCACACCCCTTATAGAATCCACCACTCCGTCCCCTGTATTCCACACTCATAGTGTCAGGAGTATACAGCTCAGCATCACAGCACAGAGTATACAGCCCCAGCATCACAAATCATGGTATATAGCGCAGCCTTACAGATCGGTGCAAACAACGTAAAAAATTACACTGTTAGTAATGAAGGACTCGAAATGGGCAGGAGATTACCAGATACTGCGGACATACTGCACAAGATTACCAGAGACTGCGGACATACTGCATTACTTGTCCTGCGACTTGGGACTTGAACCTTGCATGACAAGTCGTACCCCATTTTTTCCAATGAGAACCGTTCATATCTGTGCGACTTCAAGTCACAGCGACTTCAAAGTAGTCCCTGCATTACTTTGGTCCCACTTTGATAGGACCTCCAGAATACACAGGCATTGCTTTAAGTCGCATTAAAATTGCGGTAGAATTGTGCAACTTTCAGACTGCGTTAGCGTGAAATTCGCACTATTCTGCCACAATTTTTTGCTGCGATTTTGCAGCACGACTTGAAGCAATGTATTCTGGAGGTCTATGGAGCTCAAGTCACATCAAAGTGGGACAAAAGTAATGCAGGAACTACTTCAAAGTTGCATAAGTGGGTGGGGTGGTGTGCCGGCCGCCGATGTTGGGTATACAAGTACTTTAAATTGCAGGTGTAGCCCTGGCATAGTTTCTACCTGTGACGGACAAGCACAAGAATATGTCACCAGTGCAGCCACTGAACCCTCAATCCATAACCACCACACCAGCTACAATAATGCAGTGCAGACACGTAAAACTGTGTGTTACACAATAGTGTACACAGGTAGAATAATTATGGATTTATTAGCATGTATTAGCATAAGGGTGCCAACACACAGCCCCATGCCATCTGCATTAAGCAATCCACATTCAAATTTATATATAAATACAACTGCCATGTATATAACCTTAAACCACTTTTCTATAAGCTATAACTTAGCAATGTAATTAGGATTAAGGAAATGTCACCTATTGCAGCAGTTACTGGGCGGCATTTAGTGATGGGCACTGGGCTGGAACTAATATTTATTGCTAATTGCAGGGTATCGGGTCACTGTGACAGATTGGGTCTGTCTGCGGGAATTTATCAAGGCTGGATGCATTTATCTGTGTGACATGCTGCCATCCGTCAATCCACGTGTGCTAGGGCCTCCAGCAATGACTGGGTTAACAAGTTTAACACCATTGAAATAACAGAGTAGTGACTGTGGTGCTCAGTGAGGGAGAGGCATTCCTGGGATTCCACTGTCTGGGCTCTGGTCATGCTGCTGCAGTTTGTATTACAACATAATGTAGTTAAGAGGGGAAGACATAGCTCTGCTTACCTGTTCCCCGTCGGGACGCACTGAGCTCGAGAGTGCCGACGTCACTTCCTGTTTTTCCAGTGACGTCGGAACGAGCACAGAGACGAGCGCGTGCACAAAGAAATGCACCCGCCCGGCCATAACAATGCTACTGGCATCGCACCGGAAGCAAGTGGCGTAATCGGCAGCGCCACAAAGGCATATTTTGGCTGCCAATGTAGCGCCACGTCTGCAATCCCGTGATTGCACAGACGTGGCGCTACTCCTACCGCACTATGCCCGGCGCCCGGCGCGCGGACACAGTGCACATAATTACCTATTTTGGATTTTTTTTTTTCTTAAAGGGAAAGGTTTAAATTTATTTATTTTTTTTTACAGACTGGGGCAGGGGGCGGCGCCCGGGCGCCCCCTATGGACGGGCCGCCACTGCCCCCTAGTGTTAAGCTCTTCCCTGTCAGTGACATTTATACCGTAACAGTGGCTAATTTTAGCACTGATTGTTGTATAACAACTGTGAATAGTCCCAAAAAAGTGTCAAAAATGTCTGCTCTTTCTGCTGCAATATCGTTATCCCCCATAAAAAATGCTGATCACTGCCATTACTAGTAGAATAATAATAATAATAATAATAATAATAATAATAATAATAATAATAATAATAAAAATGCCATAAATCTATCCCCTATTTTGTAGATGCTATAACTTTTGCACAAACCAATTAATTTACACTTATTGCAATTTTTTGTAGAAGAATATACTGTATATTGACCTAAACTGAGAAAGAATTTTTTTTTTATTGGGATATTTATTTTAGCAAAAAGTTAAAAATATTTTTTTTTTTCAAAAAAAAATTCGCTCTTTTTTTGTTTATAGTGAAAAAAATAAAAACTGCAGAGCTGATCAAATACCACCAAGCTCTATTTATGGGGAAAAAAGGCATCAATTTTGTTTGGGTACAGCATCCCACGACCACACAATTGTCAGTTAAAGTGACGCAGTCCTGTATTGCAAAAAATGGCCTGGGGGCACATTTTCCGGGTTTGAAGTGGTTAAATGATAAGTGTACTTTGTGGCAAACTACACTACAGCCAGCTTTTATCACAGTAGGGTGGCCATGGCTTGCCCTGTTTTCACCCTATTTGGCTAAAACCCTCTTGAGCTCTTTATGCAATAAGCTATCATCTCCAGCTTGTGGAAACAGACACTGGCCCTATACAAATTGATCAGGGCCTACTGTACAGGCACAGCTAGGGGAAAATACAATTCCAACCAAAGCAAATGAAAACAAGAAGTAGGCCGTGGCTATCCTGGTTTTTGTAAGTTGTGCATTGCTATCTGGCATTTTATTAACAATAAAATACACAACAATTATTTATGGAGAATAATGATATTGTTTAGTGTCACATTAACCCTCCTAGATAGGTTGCAAGGAAAGCAAGGTATATTTACATTTTTTGGCTCCAGTGCAATCAGTAGAGCAGCTTGTGATTGATTTAGGCTGTTCTGGGCTCGGCAGGCTGCATGTTTTATTGCTTATTACCGGTATCTGGAGGATTTCAGAATGTGGTGGCTTAGAAAAGTCAAATAAGCAGCCTGAATATTTATGTATGTGGTTCTAGTAAATCCCTGGGGGGGGGGTGCCCAGTAGATGGCTAGAGAGTGTATAAATAGACTGGAGCCTAAGGCAGCCCTGTTATTTTCCAGAAAGAGAAGCTTCCAGCCTCAAGGGGTGGGGGGGTGGCGGCACTTGTCTTGTTTGCTGCCCCCCATCTCAAAACATACTCATCATCAGAAAATAGTCTGCATTTTATGAAGCCAACAGTTACTCCCCTGCAGAAGGAGCAAGTGTTAAACTACATAAAAATGGTACACTACTATAACGGTGAAAAAAAGATCATTAAAATTGGAAAGACAAAAAAAGTTAAAGAAAAATCTAAAATTGTTATTATATTGGTGGAAAAACAATCTAAATATCACAAGAAATCAATAATCTGTATATTCAAATAATCATGAATGAATCATGAAAAGATCACTATATTATAATTACCCTTACAAAATGGCTGCTGGCTTACAATGGTCATTACCAGAGTCCCCTAAATTGGCTGCCTCTCCAAAATGGCATCTCCTCAGGGTGGAGCTGCATTTAGGCGCCCCAGAGGTGTTTCGATGATAAGTCATGATGACGTAATTTACGTTCACGTCAAAACCAATAAGTCCTTGCGGCATACTTTGGAGCAATGCACACTGGGATATGTCCACGGACGGCGCATGCACCGTTCGTTAAAAACGTCAATCACGTCGGGTCATGGTTTATTTACATAAAACACGCCCACCTCTTCACAATCTGAATTAGGCGCACTTACGCCGGCCCATTTACGATATGCCGCCGTAACTTAGGAGGCAAGTGCTTTGTGAATACAGCATTTGCCTCTCTGACTTACGGCGGAGTAGCGTAAATACGATACGCTACGCCGGCTGAAACATACGCCGCCCTACGTGAATCCAGCTAATAGGATATTTCTAATCAGATTAAATACATACTACATAACATTATTATTATGCCAGCAGACAATAAAATCATGATTTGAATCTATTTCATGGGATATGATACATAAGGTTATATAGTCTTATACAGTAATCATACACTATATATATATATATATATATGCAGAGATGGTGTGGTTCTTTTTAGAATACTATCAGCATATTATGGACCATGGAGGTTGTAATGTACATCAATATTTATGTTAATATTACTAGTGAGAACTTCATTGTATAGTGTCCACATATTGTAACTGGCGTCTGAGCTATATACATATGTCCCTTCCAGTGGTGGGGAATTTTAGGTGGAAATTCAGGATTTACTACTAGTTTGAGTTTGAGTACAGAAATATCTTAAAGGTCACCCAGTCTGGTAAACATCACCCACAGCTTGTTCTTTATACATTGTTTGAATATGGTATATTGTAGCCTTGGAAAGCCAGTTGAGGTTTGCTGTTTTTCTGTTTTTTTTACCACTTGTCCAAGGGCCCTCAAATAAATTCTGTTTAGTGACCATAAAATAGATATATCCTTGGCTTTTAAGTGAGCAAGAAGGTACATACGCATTGTTATATTCCTAGTTCTGCAAACAGCTACTGTAGATGACAGGCCTCCAACAGAGAAAGAAAAACACAGGCTGTCTCAGGTTGACAACTTGTGTCCTGAAACTGACCTTTGCCTCTGGGATCCGTACAGTCTTAAACATCCATATTGAAAATATACCTGTATTTATTTCTTCAAATTGTTCTGACAATAAAATCTTGGTAAGCATGACATAAAGAATCTTGAATATAAAAAAATAATAATTACCTGATAGTGGTCTCTAGGGCTTACTGAAGTATGACATGGTGCAAAAGGACCTTCATCGTCAAGCAATACCTGACACCAGTAATGAGCATACTTTTCTGTTTTTTAAAAGGAGAATCAAAAGAAAAAAAAACTGCTGTGATTGTGTTTATAACGTATAACAATATCTTGGTAACTTATAAAATTACAGTGTTAATTATTCAATATACTTTTATATGATTCAGTTCATACTTTGATTCGCCGATTACATGTCTTTTATTTGAATATACTATATTTGCTGGTGTACATAGTTCTATAAGAAAATAACATATTACCTATTTCTGTGCCATACATGCAGGGATGTTTGTGTTCGGGCAATACAGTTATGCACTGATACTGGGTCTTCCATGAATTGGCAAAGTCAACAACATTGCTTTCTACTGCTCCACTACTTGCTTTGAAGTCATCTTTTTGAATACTGTTGTAATTCCCACATAGACCTTAATAAATATGCACACCATATAAGAATATAAAACAGCAAATATCAATGTATACATTGTGGATACAAAACATAAACGGTGCTCTTTTTTTACTATAAGGCCTCATGCACACTAAGGCCCCTTTCACACTGGGGCGGGAGGTGCGGTGGCGGTATAACGCTGCTATTTTTAGCTGCACTATACTGTCGGATTTGCTGCGTAATTGAGGCAGTATTTGGCCGCTAGCAGTGCGGTTTTAACCCCTGCTAGCGGCCGAAAAGGGGTTAATACCACTGCCAATGCACTTGGGCTTTCACACTGAGACTGCAGGGCAGGAGTTTTTCAGGTGCTATTTAGGCGCTATTTTTAGCGCTAAACCACCTGAAAAACTCCTCAGTGTGAAAGGGGTCTAAGGGTAATTTTAAGGACCTTTAAGGATCTTTTTTTCTGCATCTAAATGGCCCTATGTGTTAACCTATGTGTCCATGCACACCTAAGCATATAGAGGTGTTTAGAAACAGAAGCACAAAAAAAACACTGCAGAAACGTCCATGAGCAGCAGCAATTTGACAGAATTAGCTTGAGCGCTAATTCATTTTATTGGCCAGAATAAATTATTATTCTGCCCAATTAAATTATTAACGCCCACGCACTTGACATGCCTAAACACATTCACAATTGTCAAGTAAAGGCTTTTAAGAGAGGTGGGAAAACACCCCATGTGTATAGGGCTTAAGTCAGGTGTTTTTAGCTGATTTCTGAAGCAGGACTAAGAAGATTTGAATTGTTGCTGAGAGCATTTGGTACATTTATACTTTTGATTAAAAAAAAAAGTTTCAGCAGGGGCTAAGGGTTAAGCCCCATACACACTATCAGTTTTCCTGACAGTTTTCTCTTCAGGTTTACCAAAACCATCTAATATAAGGTCAAACCTCAAGAGTTTCAATTTGTATGCAATCAGGCAGGCCCTTGCACTACATGGTTTTGGTAAACCTGAAGAGAAAACTGACAGGAAAACTGATAGTGTGTATGGGGCTTTATACTTTTACTTTGTTGCATTCCTACAACTGATTTACTTTGTTAGGATAGAGCTACAGGGGATAACTTGCAATCACATAATTTTGTTCAGTTTTTTATATTTTGTAATTAGGTAAAAATGTCGCTTTGAAAATGTTTTTGTGTTTCCTGACAGAATTGACTATATGCCACTTATCCAGCTAGTTCAAATGCTAGGGGGTGAAAAACAATTCCACTGTTACCCTTTATATCACTGATTTAGAGTTTTGTTTTACTGCCTGCAGGTTACAAAATTTCCCCTACACATTACCAGACAAAAAGTTACGTGCTCCAAACTAGGCCACGGATTACATGACGTTGTATTTGCATAGCTGCAAATGAAGATACAGTCAGAAAATCTGCATTTTGCCTAGGCAGCATGAAGCAACACTTCTCATTGGCATACTAATTTGTTTATTTGCTCCCCTACTGGCCTCCAATGTGCAATGGGTGCCTGAGCAGCCAGTTGCAAGGCCTGAGAGCTGTCCAGTTATGGGGGTGGGGGAGTCTATTGCCCTGTGTAAGCTCCCAACAGATCTGCATAGAGCTTACACAGTGACAGGGCTGTTCAGTTTTCTCCTGCAAGGGTACAGTGAGTATGAAGGAGGAAATGGAAGTGGGGCTGGCAATCTGTTACATGGTTGTTTGCTTCATCCTCCATGGGCAAAGGATAGATTTAATTAAATTTTACTTTGCTCTGTCATACATGGGTCAACTACCACCTTCAGGGGCCCCATGTAATAAATAGAGGGCTCTGCATGAGAAACTGCTGGTTTGTACACGGCTGCATGTTGGCATAGGGTAGATGTACAACTATCATATTTCATCCACCATTGTCTGAGGGTATGTTAACTGCTGTGTCATACATAAAGCTCCACACAGGGGATGTTCCATAGCTTGAGACCTTTGTTTCAAACACCAGCTGCCCATATTAGAGAAACATCCTTTCCATCTGCCTCTGCATTATTGAATAGCCCAGTCAGTCATCCTCATCAACAAAAGTGTCAGAACTTCCAATACACTTGTATGCTGCCAAAGCAAACCAAACATGCCAGGCATATGAATAAAGGTTCAATGTTATTAACTGGCCACAATACCAAATGACTCAAAATACTGTTCCCTTTTTGCTAAGCTCTGCCCCTTGCAATGTAATGGTTCTATTACCAGTGATTAGGATAACACTTAATAACTGTAATTTGCAAAGAAGGAGGGAATGTGGAAAAAAACAATTTATACATTAATATTATTTCATATTGCAGAGATAATGTCTGTGTGTTTATGCACATACAGTAAACTCAGAAAATCAAACAACTTTTGGTAAAGTATGGTAAATTGCCATTGCTGACCCTCCTAAAATGTCTGGCGGATTATAATGTTGATTATAATGTTAATCTTATAGCTTAACCCCTTAATGCCTGAACATAAATTAAATCCTAATGCCTGAACACAGTTTTACAAGTTAGTATATCCAGGTGAATTATACCTTGTTTTTTTTTGTATAAGTAGATTCATGTACATGGGAAGTATAGTCTCTCCTGAACAATTTAACTTCACAGCTAGAAACCGATGTCTAAAAATGTCAGTTTAGCTGCATTTACATCCCGCGTTTAGCCGCATTTGTGTCTAGAAGCATTTTTTAAATGAAAAACGTCTCTAAACAAAATGCTGCTAAACGCGGGTTGCCGTGTTTAGCAGTGTTTGCAGGCTGTTACAGGCATCTGGGGTTTCAAATGCCTCTGAATATCTGTCCTAAATGCATTTTTTGGAATTCTAAACTCAACTGCCTAGAAACGACTATATACGACTCTGTGTACATGTACTTATAGGATAATATAGGAGAGTTCAGGGGTAGCTGGAAACATTTTTGTTTACCAGCAGCAGTGTACATGAGGCCTTAGTGGTAAATGGTAACTGTATTTCTTATCAAAGGAAAACTGGCATAAAATAGAAAACAAGATCCTTTTTTAATTTAGTTGTATATTTCTTGTCATTCTTATGTAAGACCTACCACTAAAAAAATCGAAATAAATTCTCCTACACCTGATGTTTGCAGCTACAGCACATGTATCTTTTTCTCTGTTCAGAAAGAGAGTACAGGGGTGGGTTTAACTGACCAATTACTGTAATAGTCAATCAGAGGCTTTTACAGTGATCACATACCCAAGAGCCGGTCCTCCCAGCTCTATTGGTGACAGCTCGGTCTCCGTCCTTGGAGCACACTATGGAGCCTGCTTCTAGCACAAATGCTGGTGCACATAGAGTATATATGATACTTTGGAAGATGTGTCACATAAGAAAGTGACAAATATAATAAGAGTAGAAAGCTTTGTAATAACTTTGCAATGGTTTGTGTCAGTGTGTACAAAAGGCTCAGTACCCTTCTATTAATCGATATGACAATTTTTGTCCTGGTGATTAACCACTAAGGCACCATGCAGTGAAAAGTGGAAGGAAGAGGAAAATATCACATGCTACCCTATATTTGGAAGTAATGGGCCCCATGAAGACAGGGTGGCAGGGGAGCATGACATGAAAAATATTAACAGGAAAGGTGGGTTATACTGTTGCTTTGCTTGAAAAAAGCACAGCAACAGGCTTGCTTTAAATAATATTAGTGTATTGTTCAGATTTTCACTGCAAGGATTGTTGATTACCACACATTTTCTCCTTGTAAGCCGGGTCAACAATAATAATATAAAGTTGCATGACTGGCGTGAGCTGCACCTCCAAGTAGATGCCCAGGTTGGTATACACAATCATGTAGAATGATGATGCCCAATCAATGCGGACTCCAGCTGCATAAAAAGAGAAATCATATATCACAAGGTGTGCAAACTGTTCTCACCAAATTAAAATGAGAATTGGGAGTTTACTCAGAAAATCAGAATCAACCTCTTGTTCATATCTGTTCTAAATATCAAGATTAATGTGCTTGGTATGCCCGAGCTATAGCCATAGCTCAAAACCATACTCCAGCCAAAGATTTACTTTGGCTGAAGAGTAGGGCCCCATGCACACGAGAAGCAAATGCAAACACATGTAAACTCAGTTTTCAAAGGCAAAAAACGGCGTTTAAAACGCCCGTTTTTGCCGCGAATTTCGCAGCGTTTTGCCGCGTTTAGCGGCGTTTTACCGCGTTTGCGGCTATCAGCGTTCATAACAAAGACATTGTAGACCCTCCCAAAGCTTTGAAACGCAAAAACATTTGCGTCTGAACCCAAAATTTTGCGTCTGAAAAAACGAGCCTAAACCCAACTGCTTTAAAACGCAAAAAAACGTGAATGTGTGCATGGACAAAAATACCCAAATGCCTCTAAACTCGAGTTTACCAGCGTCTCGTGTGCATGGGGCCTAGCTGTATGTGATTGTATGCAGCTGCTCTTCATCTGACAAACTTCTCTCCTCAAGATTTTTAAAGTGAAGGAATTGGGGGAGTGTCACAGGGTCACCCATAAAGAAAATTCCATCCAGATTACCGGGAACATATTGAACTGACTCATTGCACAGTATATACAGCTTTACAGTAAATAGATATTAATCAATATATTCTTATATTTCATATAATAGACAAGTAGGTCCCTCCACATATGTGTCCCCCATGGCTACCACACGGGACCCTGTTTGGTTGTGCCCACTGTCCTCACCCAGCGGGATCTTTTTAGGTAAGCAGCTCAACCCAGTGTTCCCCTATTTATATATTGTTGTTGTTTTTTAATTTAACTATTAATTGACTGTTTAATCATTTTTAGATTTGCTCCTGATGAAGCGGTACACACCGCAAAACTAGTTGAGACCATTATAACCTTCAACCCATCGTGCTGTTCCCCCTTTGGGGACCTCTATATTGGTGTTGTATTTGTATTTCTGTACCCTTTCCTGTCTGTGTTTGAATAAAACTTTATTTCTTGTCTTAAATTTATATTTTCTTTTTTTACTTTTGTATCAGTACCGTAATAGTCTTATTCGCCCCCCCCCTTTTCTGATTGGTTCTCTGGTTCGGGGACCTTAGATCCAATTTCTCTATATTCAACTTTTAAGGATAAAAAAGAAATTGAGGAACACAAACCATAGGATGGACTATGGGTGTTCTGGGGTACTGCAGTGCCACGTCCTAGCATTAGTAGAAGAATTTATTGTTTGAAGGAATAATGGACTTTCTAGGCACCAATGGTTGACACAGAATAAATATTTATTGATGCAAACCCAATTTTCTGGGTAATTGAACCAACGTTTACAGTACAGATAGATAAAAAATTACATTAAAAACATAAGTAGACACAGAATGACTCTGTAATACTATACAACCCAATAGAGTTGTACTTAAACCACAATGAGTCCACTAGGGACAGCAACAGAGGTTGGTGAACAAACGTAGAATTTGATAGGCGTATTTGTGCATGAGCTCTACATGTTTTGCAGTTGAATGCTTCTTCAGGAGCTAGAGACTTTCTAAAAAGGAAAACATAGACTATTATTGGTTTCACCTTTTGGTTTATCATTACATATTTTGTAGGTACCAACAGTTTGTATCCATTGTGCAAAAAAGCACTGTAGTAAATGACTCAGGTTGCCGCACGCCACCATAGGGACAGCACAAGGAGGGACCAAGTGTAGGAAGTGTAGGGACATACCACATACCAATATCAGTGAGAGAAGTGGGTCCATACAGTGACCCGACATCGCCAGTGTGGACAATTGGCCAACCACTGAGGGTGCAAATGAATAATAAAAGAACAGAGTAACGGTGATGGTGAGGACAGGAGAAGAGGTTAGAAGAGCTCCCCGAAACACCAGTAGGGGGTGATCGATCAGTATGTAGAAAAGGCAGGAAAAGGTTGGTTGAGGGTAATAGTAGACCTACCATCCACGGTAATGGATGAGGGTAAGTGGAGTTTCCAATGGAACGACTGGATCAAGAAGTATCAGGGTCCAGACTTCGGAAAAATATAATTAGAGTGAGAGGTAGGCTGGTGTATGAACCTAATAGGGCCAAAAGAATATATTGGTAAGGACTCCACCACAACAAGAGGTGGGTTTTTATCCCATCAAATAGGGACAAACAGCATCCCCTAACTAAAAAAGTATATCCCACTATACATACCCAGGTGTGTAACCCACAGCGATTACAGGACTAGTCCAAGTTGGAGATAGATGCAGAGACGTAAATACAAGCTGCATAAGTGTAAATGAAGGGGATTGTTCCCATAAGAGTTAGGATAGTATCCTTAACATGTGAAGACTAGTGTTGCTCACGAATATTCGTATTGCGAATATTCGGCTCGAATATGGCATATTCGAGTATTCGCGATATATTTCGAATTTCGCGGTGAATATTCGCAATTCCGAATATTCGCATTTTTTCAATTTTATTTTTAAAACAGATCACATCCTATCGACGTCTAAAAGCATTGCTGGTATGATTAGAGACCCTGGGCCGAGTAGCTAAGCTGAGGCGATCCTTTTATGTTGCCGAATTGAAAAAAAAAAAATTGCGAATTTTCGCTAATGTGAATGCGAAAATGATTGCGAATTTTCGATAACTGTGGTAGGAGAACTCTCATTGTCTCTGATGCAAAGGGGGGGGCTTTGTGTATGTTTCTGTTATGAATATTTGTATGTTTGATATTATTTTTTTTTGTAAGAAGGAAAAAATTGTGCATACCTTAAAAAAAGGGGAGAATACTGCAGCAACTCAAAAATGTTATACAACATAAATTAATACAAGACAGAAAATGGGAGTCGCTCTACAAGAATAAAAAATATGTCTAGTGACAAGACATGTGGGCAAATTATAAAATAAGCAAGCGCAAATAACTTGTGAAATACACAGTGAAACAAATATATAAAGAAATATAGTCCGAATAATAGAAAAATAATCTTTCATAAAAATGTCTTTGATATGTGAAGTGAAAAAAAGTCCAAAGCATGCAGCATGAACGTGTTCAATCTTCAAGGTGTTTGATTGACAAACGGCTGTGACAGATGGATAGAGTAAAGAATCACCACCAATGCAAAACACTTTTTATTTTGTATTGTAAAATATCAAGAATATTCTGAGCCAATCAGAGTGCTCCTTCCGCATTTGCCGAATATTCGCAATTATTTTGTATTGTAAAATATCAAGAATATTCTGAGCCAATCAGAGTGCTCCTTCCGCATTTGCCGAATATTCGCAATTATTTTGTATTGTAAAATATCACGAATATTCTGAGCCAATCAGAGTGCTCCTACCGCAGTTATCGAAATTTCGCAATTATTTTCACATTCGCAATAGCGAAAATTCGCAATCATTTCATTTCGATAAAATATCACGAATATTCGAATTTAGCGAATATATCTCGAATATTCGACTATATATTCGAGATATATCGCGAAATCGAATATGGCGTATTCTGCTCAACACTAGTGAAGACCAGAAAATATATAGAGAGCTGCGGTGGTATGGAGGGGTATCTAGTCAAAGAAGATAAACAAGAGAGATATTCTAAGTAAATATATTCCCATTGAGAAAGGTGTATCAAATAACACCAGCCAGAACTTCCAAGCAGAAGTTATTAATATACTCACCAAGCCCAGGTTCGCCTGCTGTCTCACACGCCACTACGTTGAGGAGATGTCCTCTAGCTCCATGGGCAGCCTGTCCCGTTTTATCTGTGTATGTCTCCAATCACGTGTGCGGATGGGACTTCCGCATCACATGATCCGGCCATAGCCCACGAGAGCCAATCGCTTGGCAAGCCCAGGCAGGCTCATCGGGGAGGGGGAGGAGTAGGAGCGCACGTCCCGCCAATAGGAAAGGACGGGGCGTGTCCCCCCAACGCTGCATACATCCGATGGCGACGCCATCAGCGCAGCCGCAAATCAGGGTGAATCGCTCCACTTAACCCCTAATGTTCCACAGCATGGATCCATGCTGTGGTAATCTGGCCGTACACCACCCACAGTGGACCCCAAGAACGCGCCAATCCCAGCAGCAAAAGGCAACCAGAGTCATAAGCAAAAATTCATAGAGTATCCTAAAAAAAGGAAAAAAGTACAGTTCACAGTAGTATGCCATACTCCAATGCAAGATTAGGGTGGCAATAGGTTGATTTTAGCTTATTTAACAATGCATATACAGGTAAATATAAGCATCTTCAGAACATTCACATATATATATATATATATAAACATATATCTTGACAGCTGTAGGTGGCCATAAAAGGGAAGACAGAATAAAAATTATTTTTGTACATGAAAGAAAAAAAACTTTTAAGGATGATGGTACCTTTCACCACAGTATCTATATATTTCACCCTAGAGGCTCTCATTCATTTTACAGTAAATATATTTACTGCATGTCCATCAAGACCTTTTACATAAATGTAGAATCTGAATCTGGAGTGCTGACTTTACACATATATATGCCTTCAAGTAGTGTGGAATTGTAGTGAGGACAGAAATATGTGATTTGTCAAAGGTATGAGAGAGTTCCCATCTACACTATAGTACCAAAAGTAACTTTAATGGCATCCCAGTTTTAATCCGTAGGGTTCAATACTGAGTTGGCCCACCCTTTGCAGCTATAACAGCCTCAACTATTCTGAGAAGGTTGCCCACAAGGTTTAGGAGTGTGTCTATGGGAATGTTTGACCACTCTTCCAGAAGCACATTTGTGAGGTCAGGAACTGATATGGGACAAGAAGGCCTGACTCACAGTCTCTTCTCTATTTTTTTCCCAAAGGTGTCATATCAAGTTCAGGTTAGGACTCTGTGCAGGTCAGTCAAGTTCCTAAACCCCAAACTCGCTCATTCATGTCTTTATGGACCTTGCTTTGTGCGTAAGTCCAAATAATTTGGTGGAGGGGGGATAATGGTGTGGGGAGGGGGATTTTGGTGTTTTTCAGGGCTTGGGCTTGGCCACTTAGTCCCAGTGAAGGAAACTCTTAAGACATTTTGGACAATTTCAAGCTCCCAACTTTGTTGGAACAGTTTGGGGATATCACCTTCCTGTTCCAACATGACTGCACACCAGTGCACAAAGCAAAGACTTAGGCCGGGTACTAACGAGCAAACATGTACGATAAAACCGGTCCATCGGACCGTTTTCACCGTACATGTCTGCCCGAGGGCTTCTGTACGATGGCTGTACTAACCATCGTACAGAAGTCCGCGCGTAAACAATACGCGGGGCGTGGCCGCGTCGTCGCCGCGACGATGACACGGCGACGTGGGCGGGCCTGCCATTTAAATGCTTCCACGCATGCGTCGAACTCATTCGACACATGCGAGGGACGGCGGGCGCTCGTACATGTACGGTAGGTCTGTTCTGACCACCGTACATGTCCGAGCGGGCAGGATTCCAGCGGACGGTTTTAAAACACGTCCAGGAATATTTGTCTGCTGGGAAAAGGCCCGGCGGGCAAATGTTTGCTGGAAATCTGCCCGCTCGCGCCTACACACGAAGAAACATGTATGCTGAAACTGGTCCGCAGACCAGTTTCAGCATACATGTTTGGTCGTGTGTACGGGGCCTAAGACTGGGATTCCATTAAAGTTCATGTGTGTGTAAAGGCAGGTGTTCCAATACGTTTGATAATATAGTGTATATTTTCCCTACACCATGTTTCAGGACAGAGGTATAGGATCCTGTTCCATGGAAGTCACCCCATATTCTCCCCTCACTGTTTAATGACTTACTGATCAACAACATGTATTTGCCTGTCACTGTCCCCACCCCTGATATCTGTATGCTTGTTCTGTGTCTATGATTTACCAAGTAATGAAGACAAGATGTGTTTGGCAGCTTTGCAGCAGGGGCCTTCATGTGACAACACTGAAGAAATTACACTTTGCTAAATGTAAAGTAGTAAGTGTACAGCTTGTATAACATATACATAAGGCCCCTTTCCTCATGGGATCCGTACCTTTCTCATCCGTTTGCTCAGTGGGGATCGCTCTGTTGATCCCAGCTAGCCCGCAGATGACAAGGCGGTCCCTGTCTCCGCTCTCCTCTATGGGGGATCGGATGAATATGGACCGTCTGTCCATGTTCACCCGATCTGATCCGCAGACAGATGGAAAAATAGGATTTTTCTCCGTCTGCAGAATCGGACCATAGCGGGGACCGATGAGATTGGGTGTCAGCGGATGTTCATCTGCTGACACCCGCTATCCCATAGGGATACACGTATGTCCGTATTTCATCCGAAAATGGATGAATGAAATACGGACATACTGTCCGCACGTGTGAAAGGGGCCTTACTCAACACACAGCTATTAATGTCTAAACCGAAAATGAGTACACCCTTAAGTGAAAATGTCCAATTTGGGCCCAAAGTGTCAATATTTTGTGTGGCCACCATTATTTTCCAGGCACTGCCTTAACCCTTTAGGGCATGGAGTTCACCAGAGCTTCATAGGTTGCCACTGGAGTCCTCTTTCACTCCTCCATGAAGTCATCACATATTGATTGCATATAAATTAAAAGCGTTTAGATTTGAACTCTTATTATATGGTTTTGGCAGATCTAAAGGAAAATTGTACAATGTATGGCCAGCCCTAATGTCTTCATAATTGATCACCAGTGCCAGAATAGCATCCAGTTCCCTAGCTTTCTTTGCTCTCTGCATGGAAACTGTATTCTCTCTGCGAGTTCAAGCTAGAGCTTTCCAATCAGCTAAGCTCATGTCATGCTCCCTACCAACTGCAGAGCTGTATTTCTTACTAATCAGGGGGCACATTGGACTGCTGCAGGCAGTTTGCTGACTCTAAAGAGATAGTATGTGTCTTGAGCTGCACAGAACACATACAAAGTTACATGTTTTTTTGTATGTAGCATGGGGACTCTACCTATACCCTCACTCTAAATCCAAACCCTTAACTTTAGCCTTTCTTAAAGCAGAGTTCAAATCATATTTGTGTTTATTAAAAGTCAGCAGCCACAAAAAGTGTAGCTGCTGACCCTTAACAAACACACACTCACATGTCCCAGGATCCAGCGATGTGGCCGCCCGAACCCTTGGTTCCCTCCCTTGCCTCTCCCAGGCACCGGCGTTACAAGTGTGGGCATCCTAGTGTGACGGCTTGCAGCTTCATAGCCGGGTACGCATTGTGCATGCGCAAGTCACACAGTGCCTCCTTAGTGGTCCCGGCAATACTCTGGGACCTGTGATGTGTCCCAGAAGATTGCAGAGAGGGAGGGGGAGGGGAGAACTTCCGCTCGAGTCTCCTATGCGGCCCGAGAGGAAGCGGGAGCGTGGTACCTGTCAAAACTAGGCACCTGCTCCCCCCTAAAAACAATGACATGGCAAATGTGGCATAGAAGGATTTGAGGAGTGCTTAAAGCGGAACTTCCATTTTGGGTGGAACTCCGCTCAAAAAAACTTCAGCTGAGCTTTATGAACTTACTCAGACCAGATGTACACGTCTTTGACATGCTGCAATACATTTATGATGGTCTCCAATTTTGTATTTGTTTTTTCACTTTAAGAGTTAGAAGCCTTATAGGACACAAATTAAGCGTTCAATCCTTAATACTGAAAAAAATACCCCAACCATACAATATATAAAATCATATGATACAAACAAAGGATCTAAAAAACAAGTGTGGGCCACCATTTGTCCAACAGTGAACCCTATTAAAGTCTATGGGAGCCTGGGTATGGGGGTCTGGGTACGGCCCTGTGGGACATGTATCAATGCAAAAACTGTATCTTTTGGTTCTGGTGGGTTGCGGGATTGACAATGGATTTACATCAAGGGACACTATTTTTATAAAAAAAAAATTAATAAAGGATTTTTCAAAACCCGTCTCTTGTGTTTATTACTTTTTGCCACTTTTTTGGTGAATGGGTAGGGGTACTACATCCCGATACACATTCACATGGGGGGCAGGATCTGGGGGCCCCCTTGTTAAGGGGGCTTTCCAGATTCCTATAAGCCCTCCGCCTGCAGACCCCGACAACCCTGGACCCCCCCTGCACCCACCCCCCATATTGAGGGTATGTGGCCTGGTTCAGGAGAAGGGCTCGCTCACCCCCCCTTTCCTGACCTGCCAGCCTTCATGCCCGGATAAGGGTCTGGTATGGATTTTGGGGGGAACCCCACAGCATTTTTTTATTTTTATTTCCCCTCCAAATTTATACCCATCCCGAAGGGTCTGGCCTTCTTTATTTTTTAACCAACACTTGTTTTACTTTTATTCAGCTGTCAGAGGGGCAATCCATTGACAGCTGATAAATCATTGGTTGTTAAGGACCCCCCGCATCTGGCTTCCCAGACTCGCTCCTTAACAACCAGCTTACACTGCACCCCGATTGGGCAAAACTTTGCCCAATCAGGGTGCAGAAAGCTCTGTGCAGCATTCAGTGTATTGCAGGATGTTCGTCAGGGCGAACATCCGGTGAGCACCTTGTAAATTTGGCAAATGGCAAAATCAAAAATGTTCAGCCCGAACTCGTGCTCAAACTGTTCACCCATTCCTAGTCTGTAAGTGATCTACTA
Organism: Rana temporaria; assembly: GCF_905171775.1. Classification (NCBI taxonomy): domain Eukaryota; kingdom Metazoa; phylum Chordata; class Amphibia; order Anura; family Ranidae; genus Rana; species Rana temporaria. Next base: position 49,564,386 of record NC_053499.1, on the reverse strand, counting down.
AAGTACCTGGGACTCCTAAACCTCACCTCCTTAACCGTTCTGCAATAGAACTTTAAAAAGACAAAAGTAACTCAGTCCCCCTAATTTAGCCATGGACTCATCACTGGGGAGAAATGCTAGCCCCGCCCCTGGCCTCTGGAGGCGTTATACCAACTTTGGAGTGTCAGACGTGTGTTACATATATAGTAGAAGTGTAAGTCACAATACCTTTAGCCATGACTTCCTCTTCATAGGTTACATGAGGAAAATCACTATTGTCATAATTGATTTCAAATGCCTGAAAAAAACATTTTTACATATAAGCAATCTTTTCCATGATCAATACTTCATAATGTCTCCTGATTTTTCATGCACATGGGAGTGTAGGCCGTATAGTGTAGGCACATTATATCAATAAAATAAAACTCACAACACACCAAATAAATTCAACTAATTTTATTAAACACTAAATGTTTTATTTTTTTTGGTAATAAAATTGGCCGTGGCACCTTTCATTGGTATAAATAAGCATAAATATTCCAAATAATATTATTCAAACCATTAATGAATAAAACTTTCAAAACTTTAAACTTATCTCTCAAGATCTCGCTCAGTCATAGAACTTGAGCGAATACCATAAATAATAATACCATAAATAATAATAATAAATAAAAATGATTCAAGGGTGACAAACCACATAAGAGGTGCTGCGACAGGGTGGGAGGGAAGGGGGAGCACACCACAAAGAATTTTTATTTAAATATGACCTGAGCCTCAGAGGGGTGGGCTTATATAGCCCCCCTCACGTGTACCAGTACGGAACCAATGCGTTTTCCCAGCTTGAAAACACGTTTTTCCCGCTTAAGGTACACCTTCCTGTTACCTAGCCTTAAAGTGATAGTACTATTTTTTTTTATTTGACGGCCACAATCACATGTCGTGAGCACTAATTGATGCCCACTTTTCATTCTAATTTGAACTTCAGACAGATATTTAAAGTTGGCCACCAGTTACACATTTTTTTCTACTGGGGATGGGGTAGAACCTTTGTCATTGCTGTCTGGTTTCTTTACAACCTCAGTATTAACAATAGTTGTTACTAGAGCAAAGGTGATATAAATCCAAAATGATGAAGTAGAATAGAGAGAAAATCTTCAAAGGTGACACTAATTCTGGTCACAGTTTTCAGATGTGGGACTTCTTATTATTTTCCCCTCATTTTTTTTATTCAAATGGCATGCAAACAAACTCAGGCCTCTTCCCAGTTATTAATAGAGTTGATGTCCAACATTATTTAACTCACTTCCTTTGAGCCCAGGGCACCTGAGTCACTATTGGCAAATCCTCCGTGGACGTGCCACCATAATATTAGAGACTTGTGTTCACATCATAAAATCAGCACAGCTCTAAGCAACATTAAGGCTGTCCACTGCCAGGAAAAGAGGAAAAGGACCATGCACTTCCTGTGACCAATTATAAGACAACTGAGGAAAAAGTATTTATACTAAAAATGTTTTAAAAAATAAAATGGGGAAGGGGGAAGCTGGGAATTAAAGCTGAAGTTTGACTTTTATTCACTCAGAAATGCAAAGCATGTGGCTGCTTTCCTCAATTCAGGATCCTGCTAGACCTAGGAGTAGGGTATCACAGATTGAGAATATTGGAGATATAAGGGTTGAGTAATGGGATATGGCCTTAGAATCAGTTTCTTTTATTTCCCTGTCTGCCTCCCACAAACTCTCTCAAATTTGTATACTATCTTGCACCTATAGAACACCAGCTAAGCTGTTTGATTGGGGTACAGGGGATTCACCTTTGTGCCCTAAATGTAACTCGCACAGGGGTGATTTCATACATATGATTTGGCAATGCCCGAAACTCACATGTTACTGGGCCAAGTTTGTACACACTGGGCTAGATTCAGGTAGAATTAGGCGGGTGTAGCGTATCTCAGATACACTACGCCGCCGTAAGTTTGAGCAGCAAGTCCTGTATTCACATAGAACTTGCGCTGAAACTTACGGCGGCACAGTGTAACTGGGCCGGCGTAAGCCCGCCTAATTCAAAATAGGCTGGTTGGGGCGTGTTCTATGTAAAATACTATTGACCCCACGTATTTGACGTTTTTAATGAACGGCGCATGCGCCGTCCGTGGACCTATCCCAGTGTGCATGCTCCAAATGACGTTGGCAAATCGTCATGCTTTCGACGTGAACGTAAATTACGGCCAGCCCCATTCACTGACGAGTTACGCAATAGACGTAAAATTTTTACATTTCGACGCGGGAACGACGGCCATACTTAACATTGGCTGCGCCATGCATTTGGTGGAATAACTTTACGCCTGAAAACCCCTTACGTAAACGGTATATCTTTACTCCAACGGCTGGGCGTACGTTCGTGAATCAGCGTATCTAGCTGATTTACATATTCTAGGCGTAAATCAGCCTACACGCCCCTAGCGGCCAGCGTAAATATGCAGTTAAGATACGACAGTGTAGGAGACTTACGCCGGTCGTATCTTAGCAACATTTAAGCGTATCTCAGTTTGAGAATACGCTTAAAGTTGCGACGGCGGGGATTCGGACTTACGACGGCATATCTACTGATACGCCCGTCGTAAGTCTATGTGAATCTACCCCACTATTTCTTAGTTACTCAAGTCACTATTCCCACTGATCCCTTAGACTGGGTTCACACTGATATGACACGACAGCCGTCTTACTTTGGATCTGACTTTGCCCTGCGACTTGTAGCCAACATACGTCCAACTTTCAATGAACAGGGATCCGACTTGGATTTCTGACAATACCAGTTGCTGTGTTTGGTATGATTCTTGAGGGGGAACTCCACGTCAAATTTTAAATAAAAAACACAGCATGGGTTCCCCCTCCAAGAGCATACCAGGCCCTTGGGTCTTGTATGGATGTATGGCTGAAAAAACTGCATGGGGGTCCCCCCAAAATCCACACCAGACCCTTATCTGAGCACGCAGCCTGGCCGGTCAGGAAAGGGGGTGGGGATGAGCAAGTGCCCCCCCCTCCTGAAGCGTACCAGGCCACATGCCCTCAACATGGGGGGTGGGTGCTTTGGGGTGGGGGGGCTGCAGGGAGTGCTCTGGGGGTCTTCTTCCGACTTAAGGGGTCTTCTTCCGACTTCAGGGGTATTCTTCTGACTTTTCCGCTCTCTCTCCGGCCTCTTCTCTCACTCTCCGGTTCTTCTGCCAGGCTCCCCCGCTAAATTCTGCTAGCTCTTTTACTAGCGGTGGCCCGGTCTTCAGCGTTGTCTTATTCCCTCTACCCTTCTTCCGATGTTGACACAACGCTCTCTCCCGCTGTAATGCTGTGTGCCTGGTGCACAACGACTTATATAGGTATGGGACGGTGATGTCACAACATTGGAAGAAGAGAATAGGGAAGAAGATGATGGAGAAGACCGGGCCAATGCTAATAAAAGAGCCGGAAGAAGATAGCAGAGGAGCCCAATAGAAGGCAGAAGGCATCGGAGAGCGGGAGAAGAACCGGAGAGTGGGAGAAGAGGCCGAAGAGAGCGGAAAAGTTGGAAGAAACCCCCAAAGTCGGAAGAAGACCCCCAAAGTCAGAAGAAGACCCCCAGAGCTGCCTTATAAATGACTTTAAAAACCTGTGTAGTGTTTTTTTTTCTTGACACTTTATTCCCCCAGGTGAATGGGTAGGGGTACGATGTACCCCATACTCATTCACATAGTGTGGGGGGCTGGGATCCCCCTTTATTAAAGGGGGCTCCCAGATTCCGATAAGCCCCCAGCCCGCAGACCCCAACAACCAACGGCCAGGGTTGTCGGGAAGAGGCCCTTGTCCTCATCAACATGGGGACAAGGTGCTTCGGGTGGAAGGGCGCCCCCTGCCCCAAAGCACCCACCCCCCATGTTAAGGGCATGCGTCCTGTTATGATTCAGGTGGTTTCCTCTTAAAATTCATACCAAGGGCCTGGTATGCTATTGTAGGAGGAACCCATGCCGGTTTTTTTATTTAAAATTTGGCGTGGAGATCCCCCTCAAGATCAGCAGAACACAAGTCGCATGCCAAAGTCGGATCATGCAAGACGGCGTTCCGACTTTGATCCAATGATATTCAATAGGCTGAAGTAGGATCAAAGTTGGACCAAAGTAGTGCAGGGAGCATTTTCAAAGTCGGACCAGTTAAGACGGCTCTCATAGGGAAACATTGATTTTAACACATCATGCGACATGAGCTCCCAATGTCGGAGCATTTTTCGCACCAGTGTGAACCAAGCCTTAGTGTGTTTATTGGGTGCTCTAGATCCTGAATTGTATCAACCAGGGCCCGAATTCACAGACAGCGGTGCACATTTATGTGCCGCCGTAGCGTATCTCCTGTACGCTATGCCGGCGCAGCGCAGAGAGGCAAGCACTGCATTCAGCAAGCTATTGCTCCCAAAGCTGTGTCGGCGTGGCGTATATTTCGAAGGCGCCGGCCAGCGTAGGTGGAAGTGGGCTTGCCCCATGCAAAGCCATGTAAATGAGGCGTGACCCCATGCAAATGATGGTTTGAGAGCCAGACAAGTACGTTGAACGAACTGCGCATGCGTCATGTCATGGACGCATCCCCGTGCGCATGCTCATAACCACGACGGAACAACTACCTAAGCAACGCCGGATCACTGCCTACGCCATGAACGTAATCTACGCCCATCCAGACACACGTCCAACGTAAACTACGTAAAAACCGCCGGCTTCTGTTCCCTGATGCAGACCTTTACATGTCTGCTGCTGAGTTACACCTCCTTTATGAGGCTTAACTTTACGTCGGATGTACAACTTACGCGCACCTCTCGTAGCCTGCGTCGGGCGGGCGCAGGTTCGTGAATCGACGTATTTTCCTCATTTGCATATTTGAATGGCTAATCAATGGCAGCGCCACCATGCGGCCAGCGTAAATGTGCGCCCACCCTACGCCAGCGTAGGCAAGTTACGTCGACTGGATGAAGTCTATTTTTAGGCGTATCTTAGTTTGTGGGTACGGCACACAGATACGACGGCGCATATTTGCACTTACGCGGCGTATCTGGAGATACGTCGGCGCAAGTGCTTTGTGAATCCGGGCCCAGGTGTCTATATTATGATCTCCTGTCTTCTGTACTTAGCTAGAAAAGTGATTGCTAGATACTGTATGGCCCCCACTATACCGACTATAAAACACTGACTGTAAAACAATGGATGGACTACATTAACTCTTTAATATTGAGACAACATTGAGTATCACCACCGCAATGTCCTGTGTAAATTTCATCTAGTTTGGCAGGGTTGGCTAGAAAATCCTAGATTAGCCCCACCACAATTACAGATGGATAGGTTGTTACAGGTGTGAGTGAGTACTGCTGATAACACTCTAAACAGTATTATGTTTTTGATGGCAGCTGTTTTGTTAATATCTATTCTGTTACTATATGTCCTTGTTGATGTGAGATGATCTGTTACTAGTTCTAGCTCTCTGATTTGCAGGGTCCCTGGGGAGGGGGGGTGTTGTAATAACTCACTGATATGTTTGTTTTGGTCTATTTTGGATGTATAACCATGCAAGACTGGAGGTCCTGTATTTAATGTGCTTTGTAACATTTCTTGCCTTTTACTTCAGGGGCATCAGTCAGGTATAGACTAGACTAAGCCAAACCAATGTAACTATGTAAAAAATATCATGCATGGAATTCTACTTCAAAGCTTTTTAAATTGAGCCTATAAAGTCATAATTTTTAAAATCATATATACATACATAAGAAGCATTATTCAGGAACAGGAAGACCCGTGTTAGACAAGTGGCAGTTTCGCTATAGGCACATTTTTTCATTTCAGCTGTTATTAGGAAAGAATTGTTAGCACAAGGCTGTAAAAGAGGAGAAAAAGTGGGAATCGTGTCAACAATAATGTAGCATAAATTATGAAAAAAATGTGTTGCATTTTACTTAAATTGGCTTCTTATCTATCACTGTTGCCAGTGGATATCACTAGTATCACTGGTAAAAAAAAAGTTATGCATATTTATTCTTCCTTCAGCCAATCTAGTTGGAGGTTTATGCCATTGGTGCATGCTGGGGGAGGATATAAATAGTTGGGACAGGCCATGTGCTCACTCTCTTTCTAGTTTGCTTTAAGGTTTATGCAAACCCTCTAATTGATACACCTAAACATTTTGGTATGATGCTAAAGGTAAACATAAGCTGACATTTTGAAATACAGTAGCCATTTATTTATTTCTAAATAAGAGTATCAAAATGTATGTAATAGAGATGAGAAGAGGGGAAGGTATTTGTGGTCCAAATAAGGAGACCTGTCCAGGGTGAAAACACTGCTCCTTTATATATATAATACAGTGAGTGAGCTTTGAAACTCTAATGCCGCGTACACACGGTCATTTTTCGGCATGAAAAAAAAACGACATTTTTTAAAATGTCATTTAAAATGATCGTGTGTGGGCTTCACATCGTTTTAAACCCGCGCATGCCCAGAAGCAAGTTATGAGATGGGAGCGCTCGTTCAGGTAAAACTACCATTCATAATGGAGTAAGCACATTCATCACGCTGTAACAGACAAAAAAAGCGCAAATCGTCTTTTGCTAACAAGGAATCAGCTAAAAGCGTTCCGTCGTACGTGTTGTACGTCACCGCCCTTTGTTCATCATTTTTCAAAAACGATGGTGTGTGGGCAACATCGTTTTTAATGATGAAGTTGGAAAAACATCGTTTTTTGGACATGCTGAAAAATTAAATTTTTTTCCATGCCGAAAAATGACCGTGTGTACGCGGCATCAGAAAAGTTGATAAGTGCTATACGAGCAGGAACACCAAGTAATAATAATGAAAAAAAGACAGAAAAAAAGACAGAAAAAAAGAAAACAAATGTAATCACCACATCTAAGGACAGGTAGATTTTTAATTTTGGGTTTAGATACATTTTAAGGAACACAACCATAAAGAAAAGACACGCGACCATTTTTTGGGTTCTAAAAAATTAAGTTTTTTTAAATGTCATTAAAAACGATCGTGTGTGGGTTCCAGAGCATTTTTCACGATCTAAAAAATGGCCATTAAAAATTTCGAACATGCTCTATTTTTTCACAACATTTTTAACGTTGTCATTTTTAAGGTTGTAAAAAATGGTTGTGTTTGGGCTTTAACGACATGAAAAAAACTGCGCATGCTCAGAAGCAAGTTATGAGACGGGAGCGCTTGTTCTTGTAAAACTAGCGTTCGTAATGGAGTAAGCACATTCATCAAGCTGTAACAGACTGAAAAGCGTGAATTGTCTTTTACTAACACGAAATCAGCAAAAGCAGCCCCAAGGCTTGCCCTTTATAGTGGCGTTGTACGTGTTGTACGTCACTGCGCTTTGCTAAAGCATTTTTTTCACGATCGTGTGTAGGCAAGGCCGTTTTAATGATCGGGTTGAAAAAAACATAATTTTTTCTAGACCCTTAAAAATGTTATTTTTTAGAACCCGAAAAACGGTTGTGTGTACGCGGCATTAGGGTTTTAGGTACCAATAGTGGAGTGCTTGATGTTCAAGTGCCGATTCTGAACCTCGCTGAAGTCAATTAAATAAATCTTAGAAATCAGTAATAAACATTTCCAAGTCTAATGGGCAAGGAGGAAATTGTCAAACAAATGGTATGGTGGGCTGTAAATTGCCCTGAGGAACATATTCCAAAGCAAAAAAAAAAAAAAATGATTTGGCGGGTAGCAGGTGATTATTATAATACTTAAAGGGAAAGTTTAAGAATATTGTAGGATGCCCTTAACCTCGCTTTCAAGTGGCACATCTGTACAATGTATACAACATGGGCAGGTAACATGCACGGGAGGGACCTTCCTGGCAAAGCACCTTGTTCCCATGTTACTTCTTCCCCACAAACCTGTATGGTGGTCATGGATGGGGTCCTTTTGAATCCAGAAGTGCCCTTTAATCTAAGGGGGTCCACATATACCACCTCTCCCTACGTGAATGAGTATTGGGTATTTATTACCCCTACATTTAGTATTGTGATTGGCTTAATATTTGGAGAACTCACAGGCTCAGGTTAGGCTGCTCACAACAGACAGGGATACCCATCAGTGGGTTCCCAACAAGTTAGCAGAAACAAAATGCACCAACGGAAGGAGCCCCATACCAAAGGACCATAGTCCAAATTTCTTTATTACTTTACACCATTGGTGCTCAACCTGTGGCCCTCCAGCTGTTGCAAAACTACAATTTCCATAATGCCTCAGCCTTTGGGAGTCATGCTTGTAACTGTCAGCGGCTTGCAATACCTCATGGGACTTGAAGTTCTGCAACAGCTTAAGGGCCACAGGTTGAGCACCCATGCTTTACACTAAAAAGCAACCCTTGCATTTTAGGGGTCCCTCCCCCTTCATCAGGGCTTCAGTTAAAATAAAAACTTTAAAAGGATTCAAAATATGGCTTTGTGTGTGAATCTATGTAGGAAAGCTAACTGCTTGATTGCTTACACTGATACTGCTGGCAAGTACTGTAACTCTCCTCTAGCAGTCAGCTTCCCTACATAGATTCAAATACGAAAGCCCTATTTTGAGTAAATTTAGGATTGTTATTTTAACTGAAGCTTTGATGAAGGGGGAGTGTCACTTACTTCTCAGTAAACCTGTGGTAAAGAGGAAGGCCTCTTATACAGCTCCAGTTCAGGGGGCACTGGTAGTGAGACAACAACCATGAGAGCACAGCAAAGTAAAGGTGCCTGTGATCAGTCCAGTGGTCTGCATGGGTTGCAGCTATTAGCAGGCAGATGTGGCAGCAGAATAGGTGGCAGATGAGCTGGCATGGTGCTTGGCTGGCGGCAGACTGCTAATCTGCAATGGGGGACAGGAGCCAGAGGTGAGCTTACTGGGCTGAAGGAGCTGTAACAGGCTGAATGAGCACGATACAAGATGCAGGGTCAGACTGCCAGTAATAGTTTGGCAGATTAGGCATAAAAGGCGAGCAGTATGGTTGTCAGGCCACAGGCTAGTGTCACTGATGGATAAGCAGATAAGGCAAAAATAGGAGGCAGAAGCAGAATCTGGGGACAAGCTAAGGTTAGAGCAGGTGGCTGCGTTTAACATGGCACAGTGGCGACAATTGATGGGCACAGTGGCGACAATTTATTGTACACACTTCAAGACCTCAGACAAATACAAGACTTTAATGGGACTAGATCCTGCCAGCCTCCTGTTTAGGAGGTGTTTTCACCTTCTCCTCTGTCCACTCCCCTTAATCTTTCCCTCCCTGCCTCCCTTCTCCCGTACCTTTCCAAGATGTAGTTCTAGTATCCAGACGTCGGTGAGTCAGGTGGTGTTGCGTGAGACAGCCGCCGCTATTACTTATGGGAGTTGTAGTCTACAACCCCCATAAGTAATAGCGGCGGCCGTCTCACGTGACGTCACCTCACTCACTGACGTCTGAATACTAGTAGTGAGTGACAAATGTGGCGCCGGACAGGGGGCGGCCATTGTTTCGGTTATCAAACAGACACACACTCCATGCTCCCCAGCGGCCAGCGGGGCCTCGAGTAAGTGGCGGGGCCCTACTCAGCTTGCATAGTGTGCGTATAGGGAGGATCGGCCCTGGTCAGTATAAAGCTGGGTCAAGATCAGAGGTCAGGCACAGGAATCATGAACAAAGCACACAGAAGCTGTAGACCAAACATCAATGAGCCAGTACTGCAGCCTTGTTTAAACAGCCTATTTGGTGCCAGTATTGGTGACCGGTGCACGCCCAGCAATGTGCATACACATGCATATGCCCATGTCTGTGCACATCTACCCGCCATGTGCATATGTATGAACCTGGAAACTGCATCTGTGTTATGGGCAAGCCTTCACTGATAGGGAGTTTTTTCTTACCCATGAAACACATTCTTTGTGTAAACCAATATATACAATTTGACATATTTATTCTTTGGTCTTGTTCTCCTTCCATTGGTGCACACTTATTTCTTAGAAAAGGTTAGGGCATGTGTTAAATTAGCATGGTTTACCCACTAAAATATATTATGTGTGTAAGGCCGCGTACACACGATCGGTCAAAACCGATGAAAACGGACTGAAGGACCTTTTCATCGGTCCAAACCGATCGTGTGTGGGCCCCATCGGTCATTTATCCTTCGGTCAACATTTTTAGAACTTGCTTTAAAATTGAACCGATGGACGCCTAACCGATAGGTCAAAACCGATCGTTAGTATGGAAAACCATTGGTTAAAAACCTGTGCATGCTCAGAATCAAGTCGACGCATGCTTGGAAGCATTGAACTTCGATTTTTTCAGCACGTCGTTGTGTTTTACGTCACCGCGTTCTGACACGATCATTTTTTTAACTGATGGTGTGTACGCACAGTCACAGTCTTTCTGTAGCTTTCTAGGCTGTACTAAAGTGCATTTGCTTTCACAGGTTTACCTTTGCAAGTACATAAATGCATTTTCCATGAAATGTATACTGAGTCTTATCAAAAGTGGTAATGTGTGAGCCGCCTTCCACAGAACAGACACTTGGACAGGGTAGATCTTTACAATTCCAGTGACCACCAGAGCAAACACTGCAAGAGATTAATTATATGTTGTTACAATGGAATTTACTCAAGAACCCTTCCAGAAAGTATTAATAATGTAGCCTTATATGAGGGTATAGGTTGGGGAATCTTATTTGCTTAGTCTAGTTCAGCTGAAGCCACTGTATAAGGTCCAGTGCATTTATGTGTGTTTAAAGAGAAACCATTACATAAGAGATGTTTTCTGAATCTACAAACTTGGAAACACTTATAACATAACAGCCTTAGCTTTCTCTCACTCAGCTATATGGAATGCGTCCTGTTATTATATTTTATTTTCTCGCTCTCTCAAAACAAAATTATTCTTATTGACCTCACTGTGAGGTCCACCCAAGAAGGTGATGGTACATCTCTAAACCACGTGGTGCATTTGAGTGAAGTGGACAATGGGGGCAGCTAAAAACGGTTCATTTGATGAGGAATTCTGTAGAAATTTAACAGTGGTAAAAAATAGAATGATTGGGGAATTTGATTGTAAAGGATTGAACTTTGCAAGGACCATATATTTATTTACATAGATTTTTTAAGGTTATGTATGAAAATCACTTTGTGATAATATTTGTTGGCATAAAACAAGCCTATGGATATACCATTTGGTCATGCATATACAGTAAGTAATACTTTTCTTCCACGTAATAGCATGTATGGATGTTTATATTGATTTAAGTTTTTTTTGTTGCATTATAACTGGAAGGGAAAAGCGCTACACTATTGAAATTCATCAGTAGTAAAATATCTATGAAATACACTCACCAGCGAGAACATGTAGTACTATAAATTGATTCAGTTGGATACACAATATTGTTGTATATGCAAGAACAGTCTTCAATGAGGACACATCCTAAATTAGTTACATCATCCAGGACATATCCTGAGAGAAGAACAGAGATGCAATAGCTTGGATTAGATTTTTTAGGCATAAAGTTGCATTTTACTATTTTGAGATTTCTGTAGTTTGTGGTATATTGTGCTCTACAAACTATCTAGAACCTATTGACTCCTGACTATACATTAATTTTTTTAGGCAAATATTGACTTAATCCAAACTCCAGGAATTAGGAAAAAAACATATTCTAGCAGTGGACCCCTCTCCTGCATTGCATGGGTTAAAAGCTTGTTATGTCTATGGGATAAAAGAACATTTTGTCTAACTCTTGTTTTCTCCTTCTTTCCCTATTTTGATAATTTATTGGTTTTGCTTGAACTACATCCTGTGACTACGAGTTACTGTGACCCAAGGATACATAGTTTTGAGTACTAGCACACATTTTTCAGTTCTGAATATTAGTACACTTTTTTGTAATGTCCATTTCCTAATTAATGGGTGTAACACCCTAAAAATGCCTATAGTATTTCTAAAATGTATTATTAATCATCTTGGAAATAAATATTCTTGCAATTTAAAATAAAGGCAGAAACTGCTAAACGGCTCTGTTGTGTCCATGTCCGTTTCTTAAGCCTATTTCTTTCAGGATAAGTGTGTTATTGAATTCAAACTTATCTTCAACAATTGTATGTTGAGGGGGGAGAATGTGCGATTGCACCCAGCTGTACCTTAGTACTGTTAGAGGTACCCTTCTGTAGCACAGATTTAAGCTGGCCATAGATGAGTAGAATTTCAAACTAACATTTTTAGGAATAGAATGTTCTAAGAAAGTTTGTTTATTTCTCTAACCATTATGGGGTCAGATCGATGTTCATTTGCTACAGCAATGACAACAAAATGCAGAGGAGTGGGAAATAGATATTCTCGAACAAATGAATTTCAGTGTATGTGGTTATCATTGATTAAAGTCTATTTATTCTAAGATCATATGTTAATGTTAAAGTGATTGTTCCCCCCCCCCCCAAAACAATGGTGCTCCTGTTCCTTTAAGATACAAGCTGTAGCATATTGCCTTTGCTTTTTCAATTGGCCCTGTCTATCTTCTACAGTACCTGGTTGATCCTGCCTGGTTATGACTCCCCCCCCCCTGAGAACTGACCATGTTTATCATGGCTGCTGAGCTATGAAAGCATGGTCAGAATACATGGCTCCATCACTGCAGCTCTCCACAGTGCGTCTCTCCATCTCCCCCCTCTCCCCCCCTCTCTCCCTGTCAGTTCCATAGACAGCATTGAGAACAAAATCTCCTACACTACCTGCCCCTCTCCACTCCTCTCCTCTACTGCCTACCCCTCTCCTCTCCTACAGCCTTCATTGACTAAAATGTTTACCTGAAGCTGCTTCTCCCCCCTCCTCGTAGGAAAAGCTGCATTGTCTCACTTAGTGTAACATCGAGGGAGGGCGAGCTGCTAGCAGCTCAGTCCTTTATGCTTTCATAAGCAAATACACTTTAACATTTTCAAACACTATATTTAAACATACAGCTTCTCTTAAAGCGGTTGTATATCTGCAGAGAAAAAAATATATTAAAAAAAGAGGCAAAGGCATACTAGCTCATTATGAAGTACTTACCTTAGAATGAGGCGTCGATATATAATCCCAGACCATGCCGAAGGAGCTGAGATTTTGCTCTTGTCTTCTGGGTTAATGGCTCTGGCCACTCACAGCGTTGGAGTCTTCTTGTCACGTACCTGGTAGGAGTCTGATATGACGAGGTCGGCCTCTCTTGTATCTCCGGCCCAAGCCCCACTGAGGGTGGAACAGAGGGTGGCAAGGGACAGGAGGAACACGAGTGCCTGTAGATGTTGCTTGTAGAGCTTGCAGATGAAGATGTGGGTTTGGAACCACAGGCAGGACAACAGGCACTGTGCAAGAGTAATGCTCAGAGGATCAGCCGATGTTAAGGGGAACTCCAACCCACTTGCAGGTTCTGGTGTAGGGCTCGCTGGAACTTCCTTAATGTCAGAGGACAGGAGGATACAGGATCCAGGAGAACTGGGATGACTGGCGGCCAACACAGGTACTCCAAGGCAGTGTTGAAGCCAGACGGAGAGCAGGAGCAGGGTCACAGGGATAGCCGGGTTCAGTAACAGGTGGGCAATGAAGTTCAAAAGCATCAGCAGGAGCAAGGTCAAATGGAAGCCAAGATCAGGAACCAGTAATCAGAGATGAATCAGAGTGCAGAAGAAGAGTCAGAGAAGGCCAAGGTCAGCAACGGGTATCAGAAGATCAGGACACAGCTGAAGACTAGTCAGCACTGTTTGGGAGTCAGGGCCCCCTTTAAATAGGTTGACTGGCGCCAGTTGGGGTTAGGGACGCGCTACTGTGTGTGCACACATCCGCTGCGCATGCGCATGCACACTAGCGCTTGGGGAAGCACACTAGCGCTCTGCTGCTGCTCGTACACACGCCAATGCACTGGGAAACTTACTGTTGTTCGTAAGCATGTGCATGCGCACGCGTGTGTGCCAGGGGCGTTCTAACAGTTCTCTTACACTTCTTCCCAGTCTTCTTCAGCCGGGCATTCACAGCGCATGCACGGCTGACATCAGCGGCTGCATGCAAAGTGAATATCTCCTAAACCATGCAGGTATTTCCATGATCTATTTACATGACTTATATAACCATTTGTTTTTATTTTTACCTACAGGTAAGCCTATAATAAGCCTATAATAAGGCTTACCTGTAGGTAAAAATTAAAAATAAATGGGTATACAACCACTTTAATTTTTCATATACAAAATGACTGCATGCAGATAATTTGGTTATACACTTTATTATTTTTTATATACAAAGTCATATAAATAGATCATGGAAATAGTGGAAGCATTGCTATAGTGTTCCTTCCTGTCTTTCGTGTGCCATAGTGATCCTTCCTGCCTAACAAACATGTCTCATACTGACCAGCTTCCCTGTCTCTGTTGAAGAAAAGGTGTGTTCAGGGTGATGTGTAGTGTTAGTTTTCTGTTACACATAGCGTTTTGCTTTTATGCCAAAAAGTTTATTTTCTCAAAGCATCTTCTTCCACATGTTTGCTGTGTCCCCCACTAGCTTCTCACAGACTGCAAATTGAACTTCTTATGGCTTTTTTTCAACAATGGCTTTTTTCTTGCCACTCTTCCATTAAGGCCGGATTTGTGTAGTGCACGACTAATAGTTGTCCTGTGGACACATTCTCCCCTCTAAACCATGGGCCTCTTGGCTGCTTCTCTAATTAATGCTCTCCTTGCGCAGCCTGTCATGCTCACAAATACTTGAAAATGTGACGCTTAGGTGTGAATGTAGCCTTGTGCTGCGTACACACAACCGTTTTTCATGACGAGAAAAATAATTTTTTTTAAATTGGTCGTGAAAAATGGTCGTGGGTAGGCTCCAGAGCATTTTTTGCGACGAGAAAAATGGGCATTAAAATTTAGAACTTTCTCTATTTTTTCTTGTCGTTTGTCACGTCGTCGTTTTTCTTGACGTGAAAAACGATCGTGTGTAGGCTTTAACGATGGGGAAAAAACGTGCATGCTCAGTAGCAAGTTATGAGAAGGAACATTTGCATATACAGCCCAAAGGGTGGCGCCATTCGAATGGAACTTCCCCTTTATAGTGCCGTTGTATGTGTTGTACATCACCGCGCTTTGCTCGAGCATTTTTTATGTTGCATTGGAAATTTACCAACATCAGTTACCATATAAGCTCTAAAGGCTGGATTTAATGGGATGGACACCATACACACAATATTAATGTGTTTTATGAATTTTCACCATTCACGTTGAACTTTATCATTCGTTGATTGTTTCTTCACATGTCGGATGTGTGTTTGGATATATCGCACCAGCGTTTTATCCTCCTAACCTTGAAGTGTGACACATCACACTTGTGTTTATTTTTCTAGCCACACCTATGTTTGGTTAGATTTTCATGTTTGGCGCTGCACTTTTGTTTTTCACTTATTTACACAATTTATTCCTTTGTTTGTGTTGGCTGCCACTTTCTGACATTTTTTGATCAGCGCAGTATATATTTATTATATTTTTTATCACAATCGTGTGTATGCAAGGCAGGCTTGAGAGGTATCACGACGAGAAAAACGTTGTTTTTTCCCACGACATGAATAACGGTCGTGTGTACGCGGCATAAGGCTTGATTCA
Organism: Rana temporaria; assembly: GCF_905171775.1. Taxonomy (NCBI): domain Eukaryota; kingdom Metazoa; phylum Chordata; class Amphibia; order Anura; family Ranidae; genus Rana; species Rana temporaria. The sequence goes on along the minus strand of NC_053499.1, from coordinate 49,548,785 downwards.
CACTTGTGCAGGTTGCACTTTGCATATTGCAGGTGCATTTTGCGTTTTTTTAATACATATCTTTAAACCATTGAAGAAATTTGTTTCTGCAAAACTGCAAACGCACTAAAGAGTTGTCTAGAGTTACAAACAATAAAATGTTTAAAATGTTTAAAATTATATAATATGTGTTTCTCTGATGCTACAACTAAAATAACTATTTGATGTTTTAAGACGCCCAAACCAATAAAGTGGCTGAAAGCCTGTTCTTGCAGCTTTTAAAGAAACAGAAGATGAGTAAATGATCTGTTGTAGTACTTAATTCAAAAAACAAAGCCTCTAAGCTTGCCTTTTGGACAGACGCACCCAGCCACACAAGGTCCATCACACAAGTATTGCCTTCCTGGATTGGAGCAGGTGGGTGTACATGGAGGGCTGCATTCTTGGTAGATAAGGTTGGCAGGACATGTCTTGTCTGAAAAAAGAAATGCTTATCACACAATGTATTAAAAATCATTCAGACCATGTTGTTATTACACACAGTATGAGGCTGGTGCCAACTCCTTCAGTAATCTCTAGAATACTTTATTATTTCTAAAGGGAAATGCTTTTTGCATGGGCATTTGTGTCTAGACTGTTTTCTCCCAATACAAGACAGAATTATCTAAAGTACATCTCAAATTTAAAGCGGAGTTCCACCTGGAAAAAAAATAAAAAAAATCAGCAAATATTGTAGCTGCTGACTTTTAATATATGGACACTTACTTGTCCAGGGAGCCCGCGATGTCGGATCCACTCACGGGTGATGCCTCTGCCATTCCTAGTAAGGGAACTAGGCAGTGAAGACTTTAAGCTTCACACCTGGTTCCCTATTGTGCATGCGCGAGTCACAATGCACGTTCTGAATGGTCCCTGCTGTTTTCTGGGACCTGTTTGTTTCCCAGAAGACAGCGGGGGGGAAGAGGGGCACTGATGGGCACTGATAGTTGGCACTAATGGACACTGATGGGCAGCACTGATGGACACTGATAGATGGCACTGATGGGCATTACTGATAAGCAGGCACTGGCAGGCATGGACACTGATTGACATCATATATGGGCGCTGATTGGTATCATTTATGGGCACTGATTGGCATCCCTGGAGGTCATGGGTGGCATACCTGGTGGTCAACAGTGGTGGGCATCCCTGGCGGTCCTGGTAGCATCCTTGGTGGTCCTGGATGGGCATCCTCGGGGGCTGTCCCCCTGTCAGGAGAACCGCCGACCCGCCGATCTGTCCGAGGAAAGTGAGGAAAAGCCGATACACAGCTCTTCCTGTTTCCACCATGATCAGCAGTGATTGGATACAGCTGATCACGTGGTAAAGAGTCTCCGTCAGAGACTTTACCGAGGTCGGTGTTGCAGTGTGTCAGACTGACACAAATGAAAACGCCTGACTTGAGCAATAAAAAAAACTCTAAAAACACTTGTAAAATGCTTGTAAAACGCTCAAATAGCAGCTCTCCACCCCTAATTTCTATCTCCCTCTACTCACCCTAGTACTTTGTATGGCTAAACAAAAATGTCTGAAGCTGTAAAACGCTTGTAATACACTTCTAAAATGCTTTAATAAAGCTTGTAAAAAGCTGCAACAAAAAAAAGCTCAAAAAAATTCCCGAAAAATGCGAGTAAACCGACACACTGAGTTGTGAAAGGAGCATAAATCTCCCACTCTACAAAACTCTGGTCTGGACGCATCTTGAGTATGCCGTCCAGTTCTGGGCACCAGTCCTCAGGAAGGATGTGCTGGAACCAGAGAAAGTCCAGAGAAGAGCAACAAAGCTAGTAAAGGGACTAAAGAACTTCAGCCTAGAGAAATGACTACAAGCATCAAACGTATTCTCTCTGGGAAAGAGGCCCTTGAAATGAGATATGATATCGATGTACAGGTATCTTACTGGTGACCTTTGTATAGGGAAAAAACTTTTCAGTGCAAGGTAGTTTAAAAAAACATTCGACCAAAGCCTGCGTAGAGAGTTCTTTACTGTGAGAGCGGTTTGGATGTGAAATTTTCTTCCACAAGCAGTTGTATCAGCAGGGAGCGTCAATAGTTTAAAAAACTGTTAGATCTGCTAGCCCCAACTGTCTGAATTTGTAAATTCCTGTAAATATATTATGTGTGCACTTTCTGCCCCTGGTTGTTAGCTTTAAACCCCCAGAAGGAGGAATTTGAGAGAGTAGCATGTCCTGCCCATGCTACTAAATCCTGAACCAGAGGAGATTTTTTTATGCAATCATTCCTATAATTTAATAGTTTAAAGTGATACTAAAGGCTTGAAATAATAACAAAAAAATATATCAAACATGTCATACTTACCTCCACTGTGCAGCTCGTTTTGCACAGAGTGGCCCCGAACCACGAAGCACGTTCTCGACGCAGGACTTTTGAGGGGTCAGGTAAGTAAACCAGGGGGTGGGGAGCCAGTAATCATCGGATGTGTTTTCACCTTAATGCATAGGATGCAATAAGGTGAAAAAACAGGAAGGTTTACAACAACTTTAATTTCAGCTGCTGAGTGTATATCTAGGAAAAAAGAACCAACTCACATATGATAGCATGTAGTTGCCATCATCCCATAGTACTACAAATATATCGAAAATACCTCATGAAGTGGGATTGTATAGGCAACGAATAAAATTTTCAAAAATATATATGAAAAAATAACAATTTATTACAAAAATAGTTACAACATGTACAAAAATATCTCGAGCATTATAGGAATATACATAGTACTATGTATATTCCTATAATGCTCGAGATATTTTTGTACATGTTGTAACTATTTTTGTAATAAATTGTTATTTTTTCATATATATTTTTGAAAATTTTATTCGTTGCCTATACAATCCCACTTCATGAGGTATTTTCGATATATCTGAGTGTATATCTAAATCCTTGTGTCACAGTATGTTTACCCTTTCTTTATTATTATTTCATATGCACAGTACCAGATAGCTAGGTCTGCACTACTGTGTGTAATTAGGGGCCACCATGCTGTATATTTAACTGGCCCTGTTTATTGCAATAGAGTTTGATTACTGCTTGTTCTGCCCATATTATTCATAGCAAATATGTGCAATGTTAGTTTGACGTTGCTGCCATCTAGTGGTCAGAGTTGGTTATTATTTTGCCAGAGCTTATAGGAAGTTGTATTTTCCTCAGAGAGAGAAGCAGTAACCTTTAACCTGGAACTGTATTTCCTCCATTTCATGCCTGCTCCTGGATCCAGGCAGACTCATACAGAGAAGCTCTTAATACATTCCTGGACTAGTGATGGAATTGTCTGTAAGTACTTTGGACTGAGGCTGTTGTGTAATGTTTAATGTACTGACACATATGTTTTGTTTATGCTTATGTTGTAGTTTTACAAAGTTATTCAGAAAAAAGAATACATACAGATCTGATGTCTCACGTTTCTTGACTTCTGAATTATTGTTAAGCTGTCTGACTAGTGTTATACAACAGTTCAATAACGCGAAGCAGAACACTGCTCTTGTTATTTTAGAAACTACTAGATAAGGTCTAGGTCTAAAGTGCAGAATAGATAGGCTGACTAAGCTCCAGTACCACACCAAAGTTCCTGCTGATTAGAAGTTACATTCCAGGCTGCATGTGCAACAGTTGAAGAACACTAGGGATGGGCTAACTGATGATCGGGCTGAACATTAGCTCATTTGCCGAAGACCCGAACTTGCAGGGTGTTCGCCCAGACGAACTTCCTGCAATGATATGGGTGCTGCACAGTACGTTGTGCTCCCTGATTGGGCAAAGTTTTTCCCAATCAGGGTGCAGTATACACTTGTAGTCAAAGGGCAGGGCCACAAAGCCAATGAATTTCCCCGCTGACAGCTGAACAATAAAAATCAAAGTGCTTGTTAAAAGCAAAGAAAAAAACAGCGTGGGGTCCCCACAAGTCCATACCAGTCCCTTCGGGTTTAGTATGGATTCGGAGGGGAACCCCACACCAAAATAAAAAAAATGTTGCGGGGTCCCCCCAAAATACATACCAAACCCTTTTCTGGGCATGGAAAGGAGGGGTGAGCGAGGGCCCCCCTCCTGAACAATACTAGGCCACTTGCCCTCAACATAGGGGGCTGGGTGCTTTGGGGCAGGGGGTCCTCCCCACCCCAAGGTAATTTGTCCCCATGTTGATGGGGCCTCCCGCCATATTCCTCCTCTCCACTTTTCTTATATAGGTAAGGGGCATTGCCACCTAGCTACCTCACTCGGTGGCCCCACGTGACATCACATGATATCAGAAGGGACAGTGCCACCAGATGACGTAGCTAGATGGCCACGCCCCTTACCTATATAAGAAATGTCAAAGCGCAGAGCAGGCATTCGGTGGGAGGCCTCCTAGGAGGCAAGTCTTTTTTTTTTTTTTAACATTTCAATTTTAGTAGAACAAATGTAAAGTATTACAGAACAAAACAAATGCAGGTACAATGCTTGCAATGTGACAATATGATGAATGCAGTAATATCACATTTAGCAAAAAAAAGTCAATGAATTTCCCCGCTGACAGCTGAAAAAAAAAGTCTGGTATCTCTGAGTCAATAAGTTTCAGTCGTCATGCTCATAATACTGGACATCAGCCTCATCAGGAGTCAGTTTCCAACTATTTTAATGGATACCAGAAAAGTCTGGTATCTCTGAGTCAATAAGTTTCAGTCGTCATGCTCATAATACTGGACATCAGCCTCATCAGGAGTCAGTTTCCAACTATTTTAATGGACTAGACGGATGGGTAAGTCAGAAATTGCTATGTTGTCCCTTCAGGTAGGCAGCTACAATGTGACATCAAAATATTATTAAATACAAGCAGCTACAGCATCATTTGTGGTTTATAGCCAACATAAGAAAGAATTTTTTCTTTTTTTTAATTTTCGGGTCAGGCGGTGTAATTGACAATGGATTTACATCAAGGGACACTATTATTTTATTTTTTAATAAAGCATTTGTCAAAAACTGTCTCTTGTGTTTATTACTTTTTGCCACTTTTTTGGTGAATGGGAAGGGGTACTATGTACCCGATACTCATTCACATAGGAAGGGGGGGGTGGTATCTGGGGACCCCCTTGTTAAGCTCCCATCAGCAGACCCTGACAACCACAGCTCATGGTTTTTGAGAAGAGACCCTTGTCCCCATCAACATGGGGAAAGGGAGCTTTAGGGTGGGGGGGCAGAGCCCCCCCTACCCCAAAGCAAACCCCCCTTTGCCATGTTAAGGGCATGTGGCTTGGCATGATTCAGGAGGGAGGGGGCGCTCACCACACCCCCTTGCCTGACCTGCCAGGCTTCATGCCCGGATAAGTGCATGGATCTTGTTTTTTGAAATTTTGGCGTGGGATGTTTATTTATAAAAAAATGTAATAGCCAGGTAACTATGTTAAGTATAGATTGTTATTTATGTAATTTATGACAAGCGTGAGGAAATACAGTGAAAGTCTTATCTGTTGCTGTTGCACAGGGATGGCTTAATCAGAAAAACTGTTATTTGTGACTTTTTCAATCTCCTGGCTATTTTCATGTAGCTCCATATAAATCTGTCTAATTTGCAGATAATTATGCAATTTAAAAACACATGCAATTATGCTTCATTCATATGTTTCTCTGCAGACTGGGCATGTGAATTTTAAGAAGAGTAAAAACATGTCACCCCACAATTTATCACTACTACAAGTTTTGGTTGAAATACGATTTTGATTTAGATTTCTGTATGCATTAAGTGGTAGGTATCACATGGGTAGGTACAGAGCATGATGGGACTGTGAGGCCTATATAGGTCCGATGCAAGGCGCGCATCCGTCATTTCAGCGAGAAGGACCGGCGTGTCAACATCGGGAGAAGAAAAGAAGTGAAGAACATGACGTCACAGCACGGAAGTAGAACTCACAGCACGGAAGAAGACGTACAGCACGGAAGAAGGGACCGGACAGCGAGACGAAGAACCGGGGTGCGACGAGTCAACAGCGGAGAGCGGCGAACATAGAAGGAGACCCCCCGGATAGCGGAGAAGACCCGTCGGGATAGCGGAAGAAGAAGAGCCCCGCCGAAGACGCCGGAGGAAACCCGCTGGGGGGGTGGGGGCTTTTTTAAAAGCCACCCCCCCCCGGCGGTGGAAGAGAACCAGACGGCGGCCCCCACCCACCCGAAGACGTCAAAGAAGAAGCTCCCCCTGGTAAAAGAGCTAATAAAGAAGACAGGGGGCGGCCTCCGGAGCAGACTAATAAAATATTTTAATACCCTGTGTGGTTTATTTGTGTTTTTACCACTTTTCTTGCAGGTGAATGGGTAGGGGTACGGTGTACCCCATACTCATTCACTTAGGGTGGGGGGCCGGTATCTGGGGGCCCCCTTATTAAAGGGGACTCCCAGATTCCGATAAGCCTCCCGCCCGCATACCCCGACAACCAACGGCCAGGGTTGTCGGGAAGGGGCCCTGTCCTCATCAACATGGGGACAGGGTGCTCTGAGGTGGGGGGGCCGCAGTGCGCCCCCCTGCCCCAGAGCACCCAACCCCCCCATGTTGAGGGCATGCAGCCTGGTACGGCTCAGGAGGGGGGGGGGGCGCTCGCTCGTCCCCACTCCCTTCCTGGCTGGCCGGGTAGCGTGCTTTGGATACAGGTCTGGTATGGATTGTACGGGGACCCCCTACGCCGTTTTTTTCGGCGTAGGGGGGCTCTCCTTACAACCCATAACAGACCTAAGGGCCCGGTATGCTCCTGAGGGGGGGACCCATGCCGGATTTTTATTTAAAATCCGGCGGGGACTTCCCCCTCAGGATTCATAACAAACGCCGCACACGTGTAGAATTGGCGGGAATCCAAGTCGGATCTCCCGTCGCTTCTATGACGCGCTTGCTGGGATGTGCTGTCACTATTCCAGTGAGTGCGAGATCTCGGCACCATGTCGCCGAGTATCAGCGCGACGCTGTCGTGCTAAAAACACAATATCACAAACACCTACTGTATGTACAGTATAACACTGATGGATAAAGGCTAGTTCTAACCAAAACCTTTTTACACTTTGAATACAGTTGGAATGGGGTAAAACATCTGGAATGCTTTATTTGATGCTTGTGTTTAACATGTGATCCAGCAACACAGCACACAGGACATAGCAGAGCATTATCTTGTCCAAAGCTTGAAAAGGTCCAGTATATGCAACAACATTTTCAGAACCGTACTGGCATAGTAGTATAGCTGTGGCTTATGCTTTTCCGATCCCTTCTAAATGGAAAGTGCTGTGTATTTTTTCTATATAAATATGGAAAGGGATTTCTCTGTGTAAACAGAAAAAACACTGCGCTAACGTGTGAAATCAATTAAATAACCGTGTAAATTGAAATAAAAAGCTGCCAGTATTAATTACTAAATACCATAGTAAACAAAAGAGCACAAAAAACAAGATAATACAGCGCTAATAGCTTGACCTGTGAAAAATATATGTGAAATGAATGGCCAATAATAATATGAGTGAACACAATAAGTGAATTGAGAATATAACATTCAAAATATCAGACCCATCCAAATTAATGAATGAGTGTAATAGAAAAAATAGTCCATAAAAAATCTGTGAATTGAGTCCAATTTAAGTGACCAACAATATCTGCATGTGAAAAGATCCTCCACCGAAGATGAAGTAGAAAGACACCCAATATGTGGGAAATGAAATCTCCTTACCAGAGAAAAAGACCGGGCTTTCAACGGTCTCATAAGGTGTGAGGATGTTTAAAGTCTTCCCTGAAAAGACTATTCCAGACACTGCTACTAACACCAGCATAAAAGCTCCAAGGGACAAGATCCTAATCGGATCCACTCCAGTTTAGCAATTGGCGTTGATGTATTCATAAAATAAAGAATGGTGGGAAACCACATAGTGCGTTACTGTGTAAAAATTGAATTTAATAAAAACAAATGTGCACTTACAGCAAAGACTTGGTAAAATCGCATGTGGGATATGGCGTGGAGAGGATGGCATTTCCTCGACCTTCCGTTTGCTTCGTACTTCCGTTCGTCACGTGTCTCTCCGTCTAACGTGATGACGTCACTACGGCTTATTCTCTTTTCCTCGCGCTTTCTTAAGTCTGTATCTCTTTTCAGTACACGTTGAATGATTACCTGTTCAGACTTAAGAAAGCGCAAGGAAAAGAGAATAAGCCGTAGTGACGTCATCACGTTAGACGGAGAGACACGTGACGAACGGAAGTACGAAGCAAACGGAAGGTCGAGGAAACGCCATCCTCTCCACGCCATATCCCACATGCGATTTTACCAAGTCTTTGCTGTAAGTGCACATTTGTTTTTATTAAATTCAATTTTTACACAGTAACGCACTATGTGGTTTCCCACCATTCTTTATTTTATGAATACATCAACGCCAATTGCTAAACTGGAGTGGATCTGATTAGGATCTTGTCCCTTGGAGCTTTTATGCTGGTGTTAGTAGCAGTGTCTGGAATAGTCTTTTCAGGGAAGACTTTAAACATCCTCACACCTTATGAGACCGTTGAAAGCCCGGTCTTTTTCTCTGGTAAGGAGATTTCATTTCCCACATATTGGGTGTCTTTCTACTTCATCTTCGGTGGAGGATCTTTTCACATGCAGATACTGTTGGTCACTTAAATTGGACTCAATTCACTGATTTTTTATGGACTATTTTTTCTATTACACTCATTCATTAATTTGGATGGGTCTGATATTTTGAATGTTATATTCTCAATTCACTTATTGTGTTCACTCATATTATTATTGGCCATTCATTTCACATATATTTTTCACAGGTCAAGCTATTAGCGCTGTATTATCTTGTTTTTTGTGTTCTATATAAATATGTAATAGCCCACAGAATATATTTTTAATTTATCTCACTGCAGTAAACTGATATCAACTTGCTGTAGTTAAAGGATCACTAAAGGAAACATTTTTTGCAGTACTGGTTTCATGTCCTCATTGTTCGTTTTTGCTTTGAAGTTGCTGTAATTCTGCTGTGATCTCCACACTTCCTGGTTGTCTGGCTCCTTATGAAAAATCTCATGGCAGCTTTTCACTGTGGTCCAAGCTGTGTGTCTAAAACTCCTCAGAACCAATCAGATTCATTTTAAAAACAAAACACTGCCCTGCATGTGTTTGTTTTTGTTCTGTGGGTCTCTTTACTTCACAGAAACATGAAACCAGTTTAAAAACGAAAGTGAAACTAAAGGTACATTATATGATTGCATTTAATCTATTTTTAATCATTTTTAAAAGGAATCAGTTAACTTTTATGTCTCTATGCCCTGTAAACAATCATTTCAGCAAAAAAAAATGTTCCTTTAGTACATCTAAATTACACTTTACACAGATCTACTTAAGAAGCTCAAATGTGGCAAGTGACAAGAACTAAAGGTGCTTGTGCATAGGCCAGTTGTAATTAGCTGCATCAAAAGTATCCCAAACCTGTTGTGCAGTTCATGAAATGCACTAATAATACTCACAGCATAACGTTGGGCTTCTCCACTCAGGTGGTTTTCCACCAGCAAGTGCACATTGACGGGAATACTCGGCAATAGTGCTACATAGACAGAATGAACTTAACTTCTCATTGCCCTTGCACAGACACAAATCCACCATGAAGGCATCAATATAAGGTTCTGGTTTCACAAGTCTATTGCATATTATCCACTTGAGACTCTTCAGTTGCTTATAACACCTCGCTCTCTAGAAAGAGTAAACAAAATGCATTTAAAAGTTTAAAGTGTGGCACATATTAGCATTCTACAGACACCAACACATGCCTAAGAATTTGTAATTATTTTGAATTATTCTTTGAAAGAGCTTAAGATGTATGATCTTCCATCTGCCAAAAATGTGTTAAGAACTCCTTGGAAATGCGCAAATGAGTAAATGTGAAATAAATAAGATCTTACTCCTGATCCCCTGAATGCAGCTGCAACGGGGGGCAAAGGGACATCTAGATGTGGTAAATGCGAGCAATGTCCCTGGGTAAAAGAAGGGACAGGATGCCCTCTACCTAGGGGTGGATTTCATAGGTCAAGATCATATGCTGACTGCACTACAATTGGGGTTGTGTACCTAGCCACATGTTTGTGTGGCGCATTTTACATTGGCAAAATGAAACGCCCGTTTGCCAGGCGCATACAAGACCATCTATATTATCTAGATGCGGGACTATTGTACACCCCCATATGTAAACATATTGGTTTGCAGCACAGCTATGACCCCTCCTATGTACCTTTCTTTGTACCTTAGGTGATTCTACAACAGGAAAGAGAAGGCAATTTTGACAAAAAAGTCCTCCAGCAAGAGGCAAGGTGGATATTCAATCAAAGGGCCACCTATGTACCAGGGCACAGTACGGCCTTATCATTTAAACCTTTTCTGTAGTTTAAATCATCAAGATTGGAGTTCTATCATGTAGCAATAGGTCTGTATCTTCCTATGTGTATATCAAGCTATCTGTAGTCACTTAAACTATTGTGACACTTGGTTGCCATCTAGAGGTCACTTATATGTTGAATAATGGATAATGATTAAGTTATTTTTATTTTTAATAAAAAATCAATGTTTTGGTTTTCTATATGTTTTATATGCCAAATCATGTATCAATATTGATATTTAAATAAGGTTTCTAATACATGCTGAACAAAGTATTTTTTTAATGTATCATATTGTCTGCGGTGACTCAGTGGGGGGCGGTATGTCGCCGTGTGTCTGTTTTCCCCTTACAGCTGGTGAGATTCTGAGGACATACCGCTAGGTGGAGCTGTTCGGTTGTCCCTCTAAGTGAGAGGGGAATCCCCTCCACAAACCTAACCCGCATATACTATGTGGGATGGGACGGATGCGCGATGTGACTGCTCTTACTGATCCTTCTGCACATGAGCCGGTAAGGGACACCCATACCGCAGCAACCGGATGGGTCTGGATACCACCGGGTGTATGACCTCAGAGAACTGATCAGTACTGTTTTGGTGATCATGCGGCACTATATGCAGTTTCCTCAAAGTCCCTCAGACTAGGTGAGCACAATGTATAAAATTGATAACCAAGAATATACCGGTAATGACTTAAAACGATGTTAGGGGGGGCGTGTCCGGAAGAGCTCCTGGACGGACGTGTTCCTACACAGCTCCAGCAGCCCTGGCATAATCCACTGCCATCCTCCACAATCCTTGCTCCGGTGGGCTCCTGGAGTGTTGCACCTGTCTTGGGGCACCCCCTGCACGGATCACAGCGTATTCCGCGGTGTCTGGCTAGACCCATCTTCTCCCAGGCCTTCAGCCGGCTCCACGCTGCCGAGGCCCGCCGCCATCTTGGGGCCTACGAGTCCTCCGACGCCTCCCGTGCTTGCGTGCTGCGCTCTGCGGGGCGGGCGGCTATCCCTCCTCCTCCACCATCCGCAGCACCTCCGGAAGAAGCGGCCAAGTTATTCCGCGGCCGGGACCCGCTGGGGAGCCCCCGACGCCCGGCGACACCTTTAGGATAGTCCGCGGCTCCGGCCTAGCCCCGGAAGACAGCGCCCAGCATCCAGCACTCGGGGTCCCTGGTGCCCTGCTCCTTCCTCCACCCTGTGGCCTAACCTCCTCCCTGCAAGTCTGGGGTTCCCTATGGCTGTCACCGCTCTCTACAGTGCCTGCAGCAGCGACTTCTGGGCCCCAGTCTCCACACAGTGAGTAGCCACCTTCTTTGCCCAGTTAGTCCCCCACAGACTCTGCTCCTTTTCTCCTTCTCTGCCCTGCACTCTTCCTATTCACTTCTCACATGGAGCAGTGAGATGGACCCTATCATAACCCCCTAAACCCCCAACTCCACGGGACATATCTCTTTTGGAAACCAACCCAAACTCCGGCACATGGGGAAAGACAAGCAAAAACCACACAAGGGATCCGGTGGGGACCGTAAGGGAGGAGATCTAGAGGACTATTTCGCCCGATCCCGAGCCGCATCACAGCGCCGTTCTGAAGCTCAGATGGCGCAGGCACCCCCATCCCCGGCCCGATCTGAGTCGTCCCTACATTCTCAGACGAGCGTGCACAATCATCCCCCCCTTTCTGGGGACTCCGACTTTATGCTCACCAGAAGCCGTTCCACGGCCTCCTTGGCATCGGGAGAGGGTTGGGACCTGGAGGCACAAATACGCTCCCTACACAGCTATATCAGATCTTTACCCACCAAAGCTGACTTTGAACACTGTGTCCAAAGGATAGAAAAGACCTACAAAAAAGAACTCTCTGACTTCAAAAAAGATGTGAGCGTCCGTTTTGAGGACCTGGACGCTACCACAGACGGTCTTAATAATATGGTGCAGTCACATGACAAAATCCTGAACGCCCATACTGTCATGCTACAGCAACTGGCGTACCAACAAGATGATATCGAAAATCGTAACCGTCGTAACAATATCCGTATTCGCGGAATCCCTGAAACGGTAGACGTCAAAGCCCTGCCGGCTGCTGTGACCGCCATTTTCAACCAATTACTGCAATGCCCTAAGGACAACCCAATTGAGCTAGACCGGGTCCACAGAACCTCTGGCCCGCGGACCCAAGACCCCTCCTTCGTCCGTGACACCCTGTGCCGGGTCCACTTCTATAAGGTCAAAGAAACCATCATGAGAGCCGCCAGCTCGCAGGACACTATACTGTTTAACAATACCCCCGTGATGCTTCTTCCGGATCTGTCACGTCAAACACTGACGATGAGAAAGGCGTTGAAACCGCTTACCCAACTGTTGATAACCAAGCAGATGAAATACCAGTGGAGATTCCCGTTCCATTTGCGTGTGCACCACGAGGGCAAGACGGCCATCTTCCGCACGCTGGGGGACCTGCCTACTTTCCTCAGCACCCTGGGTCTCCCACAAGTATCTCTCCCAGATTGGCCATTCATGCCGACCACTCCAGGTTTACCCTTTGCCTCTCCGTGGCAGACGCAAGGCCGCAAGCGCAACCCCAGGCCTCCACCTCGCCGGGACTCTGAGGATTGAATGCACTCTGGCCGATCTAACCACGCCACTTGCCCTGCCTTCCCGGGGGTTTCCCCCCGGAGATGACACCAGGTTGAAGCCTCCTCATCATACACGTTTTATTTTATTTTTTCATTTTGTTTTTTCATTCTTGGGGGCTCAACCTACCGCTCCCCCGGACACTATTTTGCCTGTTGGGCTTGTCCCTCTTGAGTCCCGGACTGCCTTAATGTTGATGTTATTGTTACGACCTTAATTCTCTTTTCAGGTGGTTCGGGCTCTATGTTCCAGACCGGGAGACACTCGCAGATTGTTCCTAAGTATCTTCAATTATATGACTTTTGATGACATGTTTTCACTCTGCTGCTGTATCACCATTGTGTTCTCTCTCATCGTAATTTCATTTCACTGTTGTTTTTGCCTAAATAGTCTGTTTGGTTTTCTACTTCACGTGCTTAACCAACTCGTTTTTTTTTTTTTTTTTTTCTTCTCTTCCGTTCTTTGTACCGCTATTTTTTGTAACACGTGTTGGTTTTGCTCCATGATTGTTCTCCCGTGGAGTTGGGGGCCGGGGTGACCGCCCTACTTGGAGTGATCTCACCGCGCCCCCCCTTACTTTTTTTGAGGGTTTTTTTTTCTTACGGCGTCACTATGGATGCCGTTTGGCTCATGGCTACTAGCCATGCTGTATGTTTTTTTTTTCTTTTTCTTTTTTTTTTGCGTAGCCTTCTGGAGCCACCCAGTGGCCTTTTTTGTTATTGCTAATTTTTTTTTCTCATTACTTAATTGGCTGTTGTGGTCTCCCTCCCCACCACCTCTACCTAGCTGTCTCCTGCTACCTTCACTTAGTGACAAGAGTGGTGCGGATGGGGTCCATACCCAACACATGTCTTTTTATTTTTTTTATGTCTTTTTGTTTGTTGTTACCACCCGCTCTTACCCTCCCCCCTGTCTTTCCCCGCCTCTCCTCTCTTTTGCTCTTATTCCTATCTTCCTTCCTTCCTTTTCTCCTCCAGGCTCTTTCTGGCGCTATTTCTATCTTCGAGAGTTGCTGATGCTTGATATTACCTATACCCGTGCCTTTTCTCTGTATTCCCACCACTCATGCCTGCCAATAATATGACTTCTGTTTGCCCGATAGCCTTAGCGTCTTTTAACTGTAGGGGATTCAACACACCTGAGAAGCGGAGTCAGGTCCTTTTTCATTTTCATAAAAAGCGTTCTGACATCTTGCTACTCCAGGAAACGCATTTCCGTACTGATTCAGTGCTGGTTCTTCGTAACAGGTACTATTCACAATGGTTCCATAGTACTAATCCCCAAGCGAAGTCTAAGGGTGTATCCATAGCTTTCCATAAATCCTTTAAACCTGAGGTCCTAGACACCCTTATTGATACTAATGGACGATTCATTTTTCTCAAACTGAAACTAAACAACTTTCTTTTCACAGTGGCCAACATATATGTTCCAAATGTGGGTCAGGCCCGGTTCCTCTCATCGGTCCTCACCAGACTATCCTCTTTTGGGGGCCCCTGCTACATCATTGGGGGAGATCTCAACGCCGTTATGTCCCCGTCTGCAGATACATCCTCGGGTAAGTCCTCTATCCCACACTCTACACTAACACGCATCAGGACTCTCCTACATTCCTTCCATCTGGTGGATGTCTGGCGTGTCCAGCATCCCACAGACAAGGATTACAGTCATTACTCTGCAGCACACAACTCATATAGTAGGCTAGACCATTTCCTGATATCCCAGTCACTGCTAGATTCCCCTTTACAAACGTCCTTGGGTCAATTGCTCTGGTCGGACCATGCCCCGGTCTACTTGACCCTTGCACGCCCCCCCACTTCACGTAGGGGTGCACACTGGAGGCTTAATGATAATTTGTTGCGGGATTCTGTATGTGTGGCTGAAGTTTCTGCCGCTATCCGTCATTTCGTCTCGGATCACTCCTCGGACACTACCCCCCCTCTCATCCAATGGGAAGCCTTTAAATGTGTGATCAGAGGCGTGCTCATCCAACATGGCTCCCGCCTAAAGAAAATGCGATCGAGTGACATTCGCCGTCTCCTCTCCACCATTGCGGAACTAGAGCCTCTACACAAACGTAACCTAGACCCCGCCATTTTTGTCCGCTTATCGAATGCTCGTAGGGATCTCCTTCAGCTTCTTGACTCCCATTCCTTGATAGCTCGAGATAAGGCGCGCAACTTCCATTACTCACTTGCCAATAAATGTGGTAAACACTTGGCACGGGTCCTGCACCCCAGGACACCTCGCCGCTCCATTAGCTTTATTTCACACCCTGATCAAACTAGATCGTACAACCCGGATGGTATATCCTCCGCCTTCCGGGGATACTATTCGCGACTCTATAATCTGCAGTCCGTAGACCCGACCAGGTGTTATACACCTTCGGGTGATGACATGCGAGATTATATTGCCGAGACGGCGCTACCCCCTGTTGATGCGTCGGATGTGGTTGAGCTAGATAAACCCCTCGATACGTCCGAGTTTTTCGGTGCCATCAAAAGTTTGCAGGTGGGCAAATGCCCTGGCCCGGATGGATACACTCCACGTTTCTACAAGACCTTTGCCCCACTTTTATCCCCGTTGATGGCTAAGGCCTTTAATACAATGAATGACACCCCCGCACCGCCCAAGGCGTTGTTATCCGCTAACATCTCTGTATTACCCAAGCAAGGCAAAGACCCCTCGCAATGCAGCAGCTACAGACCTATATCCCTGCTCAACGTGGATCTAAAGTTGTTTGCGAAGGTCCTGGCTAATCGTTTGTCTCCTCTACTCCCAAATGTAATCCACAACGACCAGGTGGGATTTGTCCCGGGCCGCGAGGCGAGGGACAATACCACCAAAACGATCCACTTAATCTCTTACATCCAACGCAAAGGGCTGAGGGCTTGTCTCCTCTCTTTCGACGCCGAAAAGGCATTCGATCGGGTCAGCTGGGGATTTCTTCGACTCTCATTGGAACAATTGGGCCTGGGGATGCCCTTTATTTCCAAGGTGATGTCCCTTTACTCGCAGCCCTCAGCTTCAGTCTTGGTGGATGGTTCTACTTCTGCGCCCTTTGACATTTCCAATGGTACCCGGCAGGGCTGCCCCCTATCCCCACTCTTATTTGTCATTGTAATAGAACACTTAGCTTGCGCCATCAGACAAAATGTCTCCATCCGCAGTATCCAAACACCTTCCTCCCATTACAAACTATCCCTCTATGCTGACGACCTTTTGGTATACCTACAGGACCCCCATACCTCCCTACCATCCCTCTTCGCGGAATTCCGTCGCTTTGGCACATTTAGCAACTTCAAACTCAATCTGTCCAAGACTGAGGCTCTCAACGTTTCCCTCCCTGCCGCTACGATGACTAGGCTCAAAGCCAATTTTTCTTTTAAATGGCAGACGAGGGGAATCTCATACCTTGGCGTCCTTATCCCTTCTAGTCTTTCCAACCTTTTTTCTTTGAACTATGTTCCCCTGCTTTCATGTTTGCGGAAGGACTTGGAGGAGTGGGGGGGGACTTCCCTGCCGTGGTTCGGGAGGATCAACACCCTGAAGATGGACACTCTACCCAAACTCCTGTATCTCCTTCAAACGGTTCCCGTCTTAATCCCCAAGTCCTTCTTCAACTCCTTACGCTCCCTCGCCATCAGATTCCTGTGGCGGCGGGGGCTATCTAGAGTGAAGTACAATGTGCTCACCCGCCCAAAGCTGAGGGGCGGAGCTGGCATTCCTGACTTCGAGACCTACTACAAGGCCGCGCATATTGCGCGTGTCTTGGAGTGGTTCCCGCGTCCTTTCTTGAAGGCCTCCGTCGCCCTAGAACAAGACTTGTCTCACGTTGACCTACGAGCACTCCTATGGGGATATAGAACTGAACTGACACACATACCTCCCCCCTCCCCGCTTACTCTGGCTTCTCTCAGATTATGGTACAACAGGGGGTTATGTTCCCTACTGTCCTCCGACCCCTCTCCGTTATCTTCCCTATTCGACAATCCCTCCTTCCCCCAAGGCTTTGGTGTATCTTCGTTAGGCCCCTTCAAAAGGACTGAATGGCCCCAGGCACGCTCCTTTGTGCATCCTACCCTGGGGTCGACAGCGACTCCGGCAGGCGCCCATGACTGGCTCACTACACTGCACTTGTCCACACTTACAAAGCACTTACATTCCTCCTCTCAGGTACACCGCCCTCTCACGGAGTTTGAACGATTGTGCTCCCTCTCGGAGACGCCCAGGCACCTACTCTCGGCCATATATAACCTACTGCAAACACTCACGCACACCGAGCTACCCTCTTACACTAGGATGTGGTCTGCAGACCTGGGTGAGGACATCCGGCAGGCAGACTGGCAGACTTCGTTTTACTTTACTCACAAGTCCACGATCTCCTGCTACGCACAGGAAAAAAACTACAAGATTCTGTCAAGATGGTACAGGGTTCCCTCCATGTTGCACAAAATATTTCCGTCCACCCCGGCATCCTGTTGGCGATGTTCCGCTGCTGTGGGGACTTATCTACATGTCTGGTGGGATTGTGAGAGGATCCGGCCCTTCTGGTCTCAGGTATTTGAATGTTACAACAAAGTCTACGATAAATCACTGGTTCCCTCACCTAAAATTGCTCTTCTCTCTATCCTGCCTGGTTCTGTTAAATCGCAGAGGCGGAGCCTCCTCCGTTTTTTCATGTCTTCAGCAAGACAGCTCATACCTTCCTACTGGAAGTCGACCGCAACTCCTCCATTGTCACGCTGGGTCTCTATTATGAACGATACCATGAGAATGGAGGAGATGCTGGCTCTTGACAACGACACTTTTGATAAGTATACAATGCTATGGCTCGTCTGGCTCCACTTCTCTTCCTCTGACACCCTGGCGAACATGTTGTCCACCCAACCATGATCACCCCTGACTGCCTACGTCTGTGTCACCCCCTTAAGATAAACTAGGTCCCCCCTCCCACCTTATTCACATTGTTTCTCCCATTTGCCCCCTCAGCAACTCTCACACTCCCCCATGATCCCCCTCTGGTTTTCTTTCCTCTCTCCTCCTTTCCTTATATTCTCTCTCTTTCTTCTCTCCTTCCCCCTTCCTCTCCGCCCTCTCATGCCCCTGATTCTTACCCCCCCCCTATTTTTGTGTTTTTTTTGTTTGTTTTTTTTGTTTTTGTTTTTTTTCGGCCTTGGTTCTTTTTTGTCCTATGTGTCATTTTTTTTCTGTTGATTTTATTGTTTCCTTCCTGGAGACTCTGGTTACAATGTTGTCACCTACCAAGAGGCCATTTTGGCCGCTCACAATTTTTTGTTTCGGGTTCTTGTCATAATTGTTCCTGTTGAGTTATATGCTGGTGGGAGTCCTGCTGTGGGCGATAGCCATTGGGCTGACTCTCCACCACTACGTATTCATGACTGTACCCTGACTGTAACACCTTATGCTGTTCATGTATAACTTGTTAAAATTCTAATAAACATATTTTCAACTCTAAAACGATGTTATATAAAATCTTGAATATAGATCTATACTAATAACATATCTTTTGCTTTGTATATGACCAGATGAAAAGATAGACGGATGCTACGCCCTTGATGATGCTAGAATGTGAAACATGTTGGTGTCCAGCATCAATACCATCTAGTAATTCTGTAACTAGCATTCAATGAGGGTCTAAAATGATTTTATGATTATGTCATTTTATTTCTATTTAATACATTTTGTATTTTTTAATAAACCTGTGTGTTATATATGCTCACCTATCAATAGACACATTACCTCCATAAGGTCCTATTTATTCTGAGTAGACAAATGTCCGCTCAGTTTGCTCCCTTTTCTTAATTTTAACACTTTAAGGACTGGAGCACCGTGTCTATTCTGGAAAGAGTCCAACTACAACCTTTCAAATAAATAAGATCTGTATTCTGTGCTATTCAATAAACCAATAAATACTTTTTTTTACAGTCTGACTGTGTGGTGAATTATTCATACTCTTGGTACTCTGCTGATAAGACAAATCAGATCAACACCCATCAATAGTACTTAGAAGGAGTAGGGGTGGGTCTGGGAGGGGGAAGGGAAGAACACCCCCCCTTTTTTTTCTTCCCTTCCTCTCTTTTGGCCTCTCACCTGCATCCTCCCCCTCATTTTTTAGTTAAAATCTCTGTAGGGTGGGGGAATCTACCCCCTTTGTTTCCCTCGGAAGGAAAGGAAAGAAGGGAAGGAAAAAAGTCCCTTCTCTATTCTCTTTAAAAAAAAAGGAGAAGGGAAAAAAAAATCATTTTTTGTTTGGTTCTACCTCATTTGAGTTGGTATAAAATACCGAAGGGTACAGGCATATACGAAAAGAAATGCCAGGGGAGCACGAGATGCTCGGTACATGTTTTTTTCCCCCAATAGGTAGGTCCCAAGAGGGACTTGGTAGTCTGCCAGGGGTGGAAGGGATGGGGACTTCGGACATGGATGGAGGGAAAAGTTGGGTCCGGGGTCACAATCCTTTTAGGGAGGGTTTATATATACAGTGGTATATCAGGATACAATACAATAAGTGTTGTATGGTGCTTTTTTTTTTTTGTCTTTCTTCCTCTCTCTCTCCTCCTCCTCTCGACCCCCCCCTCACCTGCCTTTTAAGGGGCGTTCCTGAAAGTAGAATAGATGGCAGGGAGAATGAAAATTATATCGTATAATGTGAGGGGTCTCTGTTCAAGTAATAAGAGGGGTCGTCTCTGACACGAACTGCGCCATAAGAAGCCTGAGATAGTTTTTCTCCAGGAGACGCACTTTGTGGTGGGGTCGATCCCTTGTATGCCTCTCTCTCCTTACAATCAGTGGTTTCATGCACCCTCATCTATTCCAAGAGCAATAGGAGTTACAATTGCAATACATAAACAATGGCCCCTAATACCTACAGAAATACAGGAAGACCCGGAAGGGAGTTTTCTGTTTGTTAAGGGAAAGATACAGGGCCAATGTTATACTTTTGCTACGATTTATGCCCCCAATAGCCATACTGTTAAATTTTTAACTAAAACTTTGGATGTTTTGGACAAGTTTAGAGAGGGTTTACTGGTTATTGATGGTGACTTCAATATTACCTTGGAACCTGGCCTAGACACCTCCTCGGGGGAAAACGTTCATATCACACAAGGCATTAAGATGTGTTAAAAAGCGCCTCCGCGCAATGCATTTGGTGGATTGCTGGAGAGTGATGCATGAACGGGACAGAGATTATAGCTATTATTCTAAAACGCATAGGGTCTATTGAAGGATTGATATGGTGTTGATCGATCAATACTATTTGAACCAGGGGGACTCATCGACCATAGAATCGATCACCATATCTGATCATGCTCCAGTCAGTGTAACGGTAAATCCGCTATCGATTGGAAACACTGAAAGAACATGGAGATTAAATGAATCCATTTTGGATGATAAACAGAATGTGGAATCTCTCTCCCGTACATTAATATCATATTTTGAGAACAACACATCAGACCAGGTGGTATGGGAGGCCCACAAGGCGGTTATTAGAGTTAATTTCAATGGGATCTCGCATTAAAAGAGAAAGACAAACGGAAATGGCCATGCTATAAGGCCCCGTACACACCATAGAATCCATCCGCTGAAAAATCCCAGCAAATGGGTTTCAGCGGATAGATCCTATGGTGTGTACACTCCAGCGGATCTGTTTCCGCGGATATTTCTCCCCTGGGATGGATTCCAGCAGATCGAATATTTGCTGACATGCCAAGCAAATCCATCTGCTGGAATCCATCCCAACGGATGGATCCGCTGGTCTGTATAGACTCACCGGATCCATCCGTCCGAAGGGATCCCCCGCATGCGTCGTAATGATTCGACGCATGCGTGGAATTCCTTATATGACAGCGTCGCGCACGTCGCCGCGTCATAATCGCGGCGACGGCGCAACATGTCATCGCCAGAGGATTTCGGCGCGGATTTCAATGCGATGGTGTGTACACTCCATCGCATGAAAATCCGCCGAAATCCTCGAGAGGATTTATCCGCGGAAACGGTCCGCTGGACCGTATTCGCGGATAAATTCTCTCGTGTGTATGGGGCCTTAGAAGAGATACATAAAATGGAAATCAAACATAAGGCCCATTTAGAACCAAGGGATGAGCAGAGACTGGAGAAATTTCGGATTGATTTAAAACAACTCTTATGCCGCGTACACACGTTTTTAAAAACTTCAATAAAAATGACCGTGTGGGGGGAAAACGTTGTTTTATGTCTTCTGAAAAACGACAAAAAAAAAATTCGAGCATGCTTCAATTTTTTATGTCGTTTTTCAAAACGTCGTTTTTTATGTCATAAAAAATCACCGTGTGTAGCTAAAACAACGTTTAAAAAAACGTTTTTAAACTCGCGCATGCTCAGAAGCAAGTTAGGACGTGAGCTTGAATGGAACAGAGTGCCGCCGTACCTGCTGAACGTAACCGCGCTTTGCTAAAGCTTTTTGAAAAAACGATGGTGTGTATGCTACGTCGTTTTTTTAAAATGAAGTTTGAAAAACGTTGTTTTTTTCATGATATAAAATGACGTTTTTTTTCATCACAAAAAACGACCGTGTGTCGAGAAGTCAAAAATAAACATAGATATTTTGCCCATCGTTTTTATGAACAGGGGAATAAGAATGGGAGGTTATTGTCAAGACAAGTAAAGAAACAACAAGAGCTACGCCATGGGGGTAATAGGCAAATAGTAGACTCTCAAGCGATAGCAGGAGAGTTTCATCGCTTTTACTCATCTTTATACAATATCAACCTCTGGGGAGGGAGTGGACAACAAGGATAGGATACGAGAATATTTGAAAGCCTCAGGACTATGGACTATACCAAAGGAGGCCCTAGAGGAAATGTAAAAAGCTATTTTTATGGAAGAATTAGGGGGAGTGATTGGGGCCTCAGCACTAGGTAAAAGTCCGGGACCTGCCGGCTTTACAAATATGCATTACAAAAAATTTGCCTCAATTCTGCAAGCCCCTCTCTGTAGACATCTTAATTCTGTATCAATATCCAAGCCGCTGCCTCCAGAGGCATTGCTGGCATTTGTGACGATTATCATGAAGGAGGGGAAAGACCCTCAGTGTTGCTCCAGTTATAGGCCCATCTCCCTCTTGAACTCCGACACTAAATTCCCATCTAAAATTTTGGCCCTAAGACTTCGGGATCACATAGTGAAATTGATCCATTTGGATCAAACAGGGTTTATGAAGGGCCGAGAGACTAGAGATAATACTATCCGAGCTCTGAATGTACTACACTGGATGTATAAAGGACCAAATCAAACTCTGAGTGTGGTCATTTCAATAAACGCGGAGAAAGCCTTTGATAGAGTGGGATGGGGATTTATGGTTGGAGTTCTGAGGGAGATGGGCCTGAAAGAACGGATGATGGGATGGGTGAAAGTTAATGGTAGACTGTCAGAATATTTTGAGATATGTAATGGGACGAGACAGGGGTGTCCACTGTTCCCACTACTATTTGCTATGGTACTGGAACCTTTCCTGCGTACAATCAGGGGAAATAGTAGGATTAAGGGGATAGGTATTGGGTCAACAGAGCATAAAATATCAGCTTATTCAGACTAACTATTGTTCTATCTTTCCTTACCTCAGGAGTCCATGACAGAATTGATGATGGAGATAGAGAAATTTAGTCTTATATCAAACTTTAAAAAAAATATTGAAAAGTCGATGTTGATGCCAGTTCATGTGCCCGTGAGGATGAGGAAAAAGCTGCAGCGATTATTCCCCTTTGTATGGCGTTCAGATTCCCTATCGTATCTAAAGATATATATATAACTCCAGATTTAAAACGTCTATACGATCTTAACTACGGGCCCCTGGTCATATCCATAATAGAAGACCTCAGGGGACAATTTATCAGGTTACGCCGTAATTGCACACAAGTAAGTGACTTTGTCAGTCAATCACATGTTCTTGCTGACAGATTTGTACAAAAAGGGTATAATAAAGAAAGTCTGGAAGTAGAAATAGATCACGTCCAAAAGCTGGATAGACATACGTTGGTCTCCGATCGGGTCGTCGATCTTGAGTCCAATAATGACAAACATAATTTCAGAATTATTCTGGATTATAATGTCCAGCATAAAAAATTCGAAAGAATTATTGCAAAAAATTGGTCCATTTTGAGGATAAGGTACTTGGACCTGTGTTTCCAGTAAGGCCACAGTTTATATATAAAAAAGTGCCCTCACTTAGAGACCGTTTGGCACTGAGTGTCCTTAATCCCCCTATTATCTCTGATAATAGAATGTTTACATGTTTGGTTGGATTTTATGCATGTGGGCGGTGTGTCCCATGTAAGCACTCAAAAGTAAACATTAAGAAAAGGAAAAAGTTTCTGGCTTCTGCAACAAATAGGGAATATGACATTAAACAGCTCATCACCTGTGACACAGTCGGGGTAGTTTACATGTTGGAATGTGACTGCGGTCTTCAATACATAGGTAGAACATCTAGACCCTTGCATGTCCGTATTGCTGAACAGGTTAATAATATTAAAAAGGGAAAAATTACGCATAATGGGGCAGATCCACAGGAAGAGTACACCAGCGTATCTACTGATACGCCGGCGTACTTTCAAATTACCCGCGTCATATCTTTGGTTTGAATCCTCAAACCAAGATACGACAGCATTTGGGTTAGATCCGACAGGTATACGTCCTCGTACGTGTTTCGGATCTAAGATGCAATACTTCGGCGTCCCCTGGGTGGCGTTCACATCGTTTTCCGCGTCGGGTATGCAAATTAGCTATTTCCGACAATCCACGAACATACGCACGGCCGTCGCATTCTCTTACGTCGTCTCTAGTCGGCTTTTTCCGGCGTATAGTTGAAGCTGCTTTTTTTTCGGCGTATAGTTAGACTTGCCATGTTAAGTATGGCTGTCGTTCCCGCGTCGAAATTTGATTTTTTTTTTTGCATAAGTCGTCCGTGAATCGGGATGGACGTAATTCATGTCTATGTTTACAAAAAGGACGTAGTTGCGACGTCATTTAGCGCAATGCACGGCGGGAAATTTAGAAACGAAGCATGCGCAGTTCGTTCGGCGTGGGGACGCGCTTCATTTAAATGAAACTCCCCCAATCACCGATTTGAATTCCGCTGTCAGAGATACACTACGCCGCCGTAACTTACGCCGCAAATTCTTTCGATCTATTTGTAAGTGAATCTACCCCAATGTATCTAGGCATTTCAAAAATGTCATCATAAAAACCCTAAGGGCCTACGTTTCTGGGGAATTGAAAAAGTCAACTGTCATTGGAGGGGGGGTAATTTTATCTGCCAATTGAGTAAAAGAGAATCCTATTGGATACACGAGACTCATGTACTCTGTCCTGATGGTCTTAATGTTGACTTTGATATTAATTGTTTTATCACAGATCGTTGACTATATATATTTTTTTTCATGTTAGAATATTTTTATATTTTTTAATGTTTCAATATTTTTAGCATGGTTTATATTATTTTTTGTGGCTGGCTGCGGTTGACCTCACGTATATTTATGTCTGTATTTCATATGCAGACTAGATTCTATCTACGCGTATGCTTAATTTGTTTTATTTGTACACCAATACATATCCTTTTTAAAAAAATACCTTTTAATTTTATGCCTTTGCCAATATATAGATCTCTTGCGGACAGGTTTTTTATTTCTCATTCACCCTGTTTTTGTCAGGGCTCCATTCTCGGCTCCATTGAGCTCCCGCGCATGCGCGGTACGGCAGCGCGCCGTGTGCGTGGAAGCGCGCACGTGCAGGTATGCGGCAACCCTGGGGCCAATCAGAGGCCGGACACTCCTATTTAAACCAGCAGCCTTCCCTGAACAGGTTGCTGGTTTGTCTTCAGCTCCTATGTGTTTACCTGTTGCCGTACCTGCCTGTTTTGACCCGGAATTCCTGACGACTCTCCTCTCACCTGGAACCTCTGACCCTTTGGCTAATGTTACCTGGATTGCTGTTGTCTCCTGCCCCTTGACCTTGGCTTGCTCTCATGGACTCCCTCTGAACTCTCCTGCCCTTGACCCTCGGCCTGTGACTCGGATTTGCCTTCATCTCCCGTGGACCCTACCAGACTTACCTACCAGGTCCTGCCTGACCAATGCTTGTCTCCAGTCTTCTGCACCTGCCCTGCTTCTGTCAGCGGCACCAAGTCTGCCTGCCAGCTCCCGGCACCGGTGCCTCCTTGTGCCGTCCCTCCTCTGTCCCAACTCCAGGGAGTGGTCTGCACAGGGTCGCAAAGGTGAGCCGCCCTCAGCATCTCGGTCTCGGTGAGTACAGGCTCTGACAGTACAAACCAGCCAGATGTCTGAGACCGACAGGGCGCGCTCACCCTTTGAGACGCTGTGCCAACAGGTCTCCGCCTTAACAGACGCAGTCCAGAAGCTTCAGGAAGGCTACCTCCAGATTGATGGCCGCCTCCAACAACTGGCCGGTTCCCCAGGTCCATCCGCTGCAGCCCTAGCCTCTTCACCCGGACCTTCTGCTGCCCAAGCTCCTGCAAGCCCTGCCATGATGGGGAGTAATCCCGAACCCCGGGTCTCCATGCCCGAGCGATTCTCAGGCGACCGCCGGAAATACCGGGCTTTCAAGAATGCCTGTTCCCTTTACCTGGCCTTGCAACCTAGAACTTTTGCGACCGAAGCTGTTAAGGTTGGATTCGTAATCTCTCTCCTTTCTGAGGAGCCTCAAGCATGGGCACACTCCTTAATGGAACAACGCAGTCCAATACTTGACTCTATGGACACCTTCTTCACCCACATGGGGAAATTATACGACGATCCTCTACGTGCAGCCACAGCGGAGGGTACTCTGCACAGCTTAAATCAAGGGAGACGGCTGGTGGAAGACTACACCGCCGAATTTAGAAAGTGGTCTGCTGACACAGGCTGGAATGAGCTGGCCCTCAGGTACCAATACCGCCAGGGCCTCTCTGAGAACCTAAAGGATGAGCTTGCAAGGTCGGCACCCCCTGCCTCTCTGGAGGATTTAATCCAAACCGCCACTCAGCTGGATAGGCGCCTTCGAGAACGTCGTTCGGAGAGGTTCCAGTCCAACCGGCCTAACTGGGTTCCACCAAGATATGCTCCAGTACCTCCGCCTCACCCAGCTCCACCAAACACCTCATTACCCGACCCAGAGCCGATGCAGCTTGGTATAGTACGGGCCCCTCTGACTCCAGAAGAGAGACTCCGGAGGCGTCAATCTAACCTCTGTCTGTACTGCGGAGCCGCCGGACACTTTTTGCGCACTTGCCCAGTAAGGCCTTGTAAGTCGAAACCTCCATCTGCTATCAATTTCCCTGTTACCAGTTTGCCTCAGACTTATGTTATCCTCTTTCTTTCCCTACAGCTCCCGGAAGGGGCAACACGTCTGCCGGCGATAATTGATTCCGGGGCCTGCAGCTGCTTCTTGGACTCATCCTTGGCCCAAAAGCTGCGTATCCCCTGCCGTACCAAGGATTTTCAGCTGCAAGTTCATCTGGCTGACGGCTCTCTTCCCCGTTCCGGATTGATTACCCAGGAAACCCTTCCTCTTTGTGCCATCTCAGATTCTGGGCACCGGGAGTTCCTCTGTTTGGACTTGATCCCGTCCCCCATGTTCCCTATCATTCTGGGTCTCCCTTGGCTACAAGTTCATCTGCCCTGCATTGATTGGCTCAAGAAAGAAGTCAGCTTCCCTTCCACCTACTGTTCCCAGCACTGTCTCGCACCCGTTCCAGTCTCCTGCTCCACGTTAGCTACTCCACCTGAAGACCTACAGCATGTTCCTCCAGCCTACCTAGACTTCAAGGATGTCTTTGACAAAAAACAAGCCGATTTGTCTCCCACCACATCGGTCATATGACTGCCCCATTGACCTCTTGCCCGGATCTGAAATTCCCTTTGGGCGCATATTCCCCTTGTCAGAGACTGAGTTGAAGACCCTCAAGGCCTATATTGAAGAAAATTTAAGTAAGAAGTTCATCCGTCCCTCCTCCTCGCCAGCGGGGGCAGGGATCTTCTTTGTCGAGAAAAAAGATGGATCGCTTAGACCCTGCATTGATTATAGGGAGTTAAACAAAATTACCATCAAGAATCGGTACCCGCTGCCTCTAATCCCCGAGCTCTTTCAAAGGTTCCGATCAGCTCAGGTTTTTTCTAAATTGGACCTCCGGGGCGCCTACAATTTGGTCCGAATAAGGGCAGGAGATGAGTGGAAGACTGCGTTCAGGTCCAGATTCGGGCACTTCGAGTATCTGGTCATGCCCTTTGGGCTTTGTAATGCGCCCGCCACTTTCCAGCATCTAGTCAATGACATTTTTCGACAATTTTTAGATGACTTCCTCGTAGTCTACTTGGACGATATTCTCATCTTTTCAGCCACAAAAGAATTACATCGGCAACATGTCAGGCAGGTTCTCACCATCTTGAGACAACACTGGCATTATCTCAAATCAGAAAAATGCGAATTCGAAAAGACATCAGTGCAATTTTTAGGATTCATCATTTCTGTGAATGGGGTAGCCATGGATCCCCAGAAAATCAGTGCTATCCAGGAGTGGGCACCTCCAACAGACAAGAAGGGCGTTCAGCGCTTCATTGGCTTCGCCAATTTTTATAGACGATTCATCATCGGTTTTTCATCAATTGTTTCTCCCATCACCAAGTTGACCCGCCAGGGGCACCGCTTCCAGTGGCCACAAGAGGCTCAGGAGGCCTTTATCAAACTCAAAGCGGCCTTTACCTCGGCACCTGTACTTTGTCATCCGGATTCTACGTTACCTTTTGTTCTAGAAGTGGACGCCTCGGAATCTGCTACAGGCGCTATTCTTTCCCAGAGACAGGGACCGAAGTCGCTTCTTCACCCAGTAGCCTACGCCTCTCGGAAACTAAGTCCTCCTGAGCGCAATTACGACGTAGGCGATAGAGAACTACTGGCCATAAAATTTGCACTGGAGGAGTGGAGGTACCTGCTGGAGGGGGCAGCGCATCCCATTATCATTTTCACTGACCACAGGAACCTGGAATACTTACGGTCTGCAAAACGCCTTAGGCCCAGACAAGCCCGTTGGGCTCTTTTTTTTGCTCGCTTCAATTTCCATATTACCTATCGTCCTGGCGCAAAAAATGGAAAAGCTGATGCCCTCTCCAGGATGTTTCCAGAGACGCCCGATACTTCCGAGCCCAGCACGATCCTGTCACCTCAAAATTTTTTGCTTCTCCCTCAAACAGATTTGTTGACTGCTCTAAAGACCGCATGCCAACGGTGCCCTGATCATGAGGTTTCCTCCTTGGAGAAAAAGGACGACCTGCTGTGGTCTCGTGGGAAGATTTTTGTTCCAACAGAGGCAAGACAGTTAATCCTCAGCACCTTCCATGATCGTAAATTGGCTGGCCATTTTGGTACCCGTAAAACTTCCGAACTGGTCTCTCGCTCCTTCTGGTGGCCTAAATGGAGGTCCGACTGCAAGGATTATGTCTCTTCCTGCATTCGCTGCCAGCGGAGTAAGGGGCCAAACACGAAGACCTGGGGGCTGCTGAAACCCCTTCCTATCCCAGAACGGCCCTGGATTGACATCTCCATGGACTTTATTGTCGATTTGCCTCCTTCAGCCGGGTTTACCACGATCCTAGTCGTGGTGGACCGTCTGTCCAAGATGGCGCATTTCTTGCCCATGGTGGGTACGCGGCAGACACAGCCAAAATCTTTTTTAAAGAGATTATCAAGCTCCATGGAGTGCCCAAAAGCATAGTATCTGACAGAGGTACTCAATTCACATCCAAATTTTGGAAGGAACTTTGCAGAGCTTTGGAAGTGAAGATCTGTCTGTCCTCGGCCTATCACCCTCAAAGTAATGGCCAGACAGAGCGCACTAATCAAACGCTAGAACAGTATCTACGATGCTTTTGCTCAGTCTCCCAAGACGATTGGTCCTCCTTGTTATCTACAGCCGAGTTCGCTTACAATAATTCCATACATTCTTCCACAAACCAAACCCCGTTCTGGGCTAACTTCGGTTTCCACCCTTCCTTTTTGCCGGACTCCATCCCGGAAACATCTGTGCCAGCGGTCCAGGAACGTGTGACCTGCATCCAGCAAAACTTTCAGAAGTTACAGGAAAGCATGCAGCAAGCTCAGCAGGACTATAAGAGGTTCCATGACAAGGGGAGGAATGATTGCCCTGTCTTCAAAGTGGGTGAGAAGGTCTGGCTATCCGCCACCAACCTCAAGTTACCTATTCCCTCTCGGAAGCTGGGTCCAAGGTTCATCGGGCCATTTGAGATCAGGCGAGAAATCAACCCAGTAGCTTTTGAGTTGGCTTTACCCAGGTCCTACAAGATCCACCCTGTGTTTCACGCCTCCCTGCTTAAGCCCGTTGTGTCTGACCCCTTCAACGGTAGAGAAGAACTGCCGCCACCACCAGTGGAGATTGAGGGGGAAAAGGAATTTGAGGTGGAGGCCATCTTGAATTGTAGGAAGAGAGGAAGACAATTACAATACCTCATCAAATGGAAGGGGTATCCCCCTGAAGACAACTCCTGGGAGCCTTCCCGAAATCTCCATGCCCCTCGTCTGATTCGGGCCTTTCATGCGGAGCACCCTGAGGTGATGGACAGTTTGGGCGTCCGGAGTCCGCCCCTTGGGAGGGGGCACTGTCAGGTACGGCAGCGCGCCGTGTGCGTGGAAGCGCGCACGTGCAGGTATGCGGCAACCCTGGGGCCAATCAGAGGCCGGACACTCCTATTTAAACCAGCAGCCTTCCCTGAACAGGTTGCTGGTTTGTCTTCAGCTCCTATGTGTTTACCTGTTGCCGTACCTGCCTGTTTTGACCCGGAATTCCTGACGACTCTCCTCTCACCTGGAACCTCTGACCCTTTGGCTAATGTTACCTGGATTGCTGTTGTCTCCTGCCCCTTGACCTTGGCTTGCTCTCATGGACTCCCTCTGAACTCTCCTGCCCTTGACCCTCGACCTGTGACTCGGATTTGCCTTCATCTCCCGTGGACCCTACCAGACTTACCTACCAGTTCCTGCCTGACCAACGCTTGTCTCCAGTCTTCTGCACCTGCCCTGCTTCTGTCAGCTGCACCAAGTCTGCCTGCCAGCTCCCGGCACCGGTGCCTCCTTGTGCCGTCCCTCCTCTGTCCCAACTCCAGGGAGTGGTCTGCACAGGGTCGCAAAGGTGAGCCGCCCTCAGCATCTCGGTCTCGGTGAGTACAGGCTCTGACAGTTTTGCATTATATTGGGGATTATTGTCTGATTTTACCGCCCTGAAATCATATATATATATATATATATATATATATATATATATATATATATATATATATATATATATATATATATATATATATTTCATAATATGTTTTCTCCATCGAGGGCTAGGGCGATGTATTTCTCTACACCCTTAGCTGCTCTGTGGTGAATGGCGCCTATTTAACATAGTCACGCCCTCCGATGCAGATCACATGATGTAATAGGCGTTCCTTGCCCTCTCCCTGTTCGTACGTCGCATCACGTTGATAAAGCGTCTGGATCTCTATGGCAACTGGCTACCTATTTATCGGGTGCACGCTGTCCCTCCCTATACTCCGCTGAAGAAGTCCCGCCCCAAGGGACGCAACGTTCGGTAGGGAAAAAACGTGACGTCACCCGCAGCCGTCCACCACATTACACAATTCGCTGTACTTCCTGGCACTGGTTTAGTGCCTATGTTTGTGAGTTTTTTTATATATTCTTTATTAAATTGTCATCATTATTATGGAGAGCACTATGGTATGTCCTCTTTTTTTATGAATGGACCCGTGTCCCACTGGTATTAATCTGTGTATACGAGCGCTTGGTCCTGGATTGATCGCTGTTGGAGCTTTGCCTGGATTATACCCATATGGGAATGTGCATTTGACCCTGTCTAACAGAGGGTCCACCTTGGGACGTGAGCGGCCATTTCTGTAATTGGTGGAGGTGTCCCATTATTCCACGTTCCTCAACTGCATGTGTTTGTATAATGTCACGTTTTGAAAATCACTGGGATGAATTTTTGATGGACTTTCCACTAGCGCTGCACTATCTTTTACATATTTACCTCAGGAACTTTTTGAATTGATTCCTAGTGTTCAGCAGCCGGTCATTATTGTATTTGTATATTATTGCGCTGATTCGTTTTCTTTTATAATAGAAGACCTGCAGAAGTGGAGAAGCCTCACCCTGACGTGGTTTGGCAGGGTAAATGTGCTTTAAATGAGTGTAATCCCTAGGCTTATTTATGTCTTAAATACCATCCCCATAACCCTCCCAAAAATATTTTTTAAACAACTAAGGAGGGCTTTTTTGACTTTTGTATGGTGAGATAAACACCCTAGGTTGGCATATGAGATCTTGAGAAGATCAGAGGGGGAGGGAGGGGTAGGCCTACCAGATATAGTGTCGTACTATAGAGCCATGGCCCTGGTCTGTATAATGAACTGGTGTCACGACTCGGCAAGTAAACTTTGGGTACCCTTTGAGAAAACAATAGCAGGAAGGAATCTGGCGTGTGCGCCATGGATTCCAACCTCTTATAGGTGGTTGTCGGAGTATGTATCGCCCTTGACAAAAAAAAAAAAAAACTATATGGGACAGAATGAATGCCACAGGAAGGTTTGCCCTCCCAATATCACCAATAACACCCCTAGAGGGATTCCCCTGGTTTCCTCCTGGGGAAGAGAAGGGAAGTCTAGAGTCTTGGGGAAGGGAGGGGAAGGGAAATTGTGCAGGAATTGCACCACAAGGGAAAATGCTTTCAATGGGAGAATTGGTACAGAAGTTGGGGGAAGTAACAATGGCAGAATGGAAATATTGTCAGTTGAAGGACCTATTTAATACATGGAAACATCAGATCAGGCCAGCAAATACTCTGACTATTTTTGAGGTGTGGTGTTTTAACTTATCAGAGCCAGGGCATATGCTATCCCGTATGTATAGATGTATATATGGTTCTGAATGTTCAAGCCAGACAACTCCCTATTTCATCCGGGAATGGGAAAGGGAGCTGGGTCATAATTTTACATCAGAACAAGTGAAAAGGCTGATGGAAACAACACATCATTCCTCAATAAGCTCTTATATACAAGAGATGTCCTATAAGTTCTTAACTAGGTGGTATTCTACACCGACAAGATTGGCTCAGATGTATCCAACGACAGATGTTAACTGCTGGAGGGAATGTAATCAGAGGGGGTCGTTCCTACATCTATGGTAGTACTGCCCCAAGATAAAGACATTTTGGGAGGAGATAGCTCCCTGGATTAAAAGAATGACACTCAGACCTATAGAGTTCTCTCCACTACATTTTCTCTTCTATGGGATGACATTGTCTATTAAGTTCTATAAAAGAAGTGTTACCCCACATCTGCTAAATGCAGCAAAGGCACTAATACCTAGATATTGGAAACAATCAAGATGCCCCACTATAATGGATTGGAAGATGGAGGTGGAAAGGATTCTGGAGGCAGAGAGATGGATATATATGGTTAAGGACCAACAGAATAAATTTAAAGATACATGGGCAGGATGGATATATTATTCCTCTGAAATAGGGATAGACTAGGTTGGGTGGACTGGATGTACGGGGGAGAGGATTTGAGGAGAGAGATGTAAGTCGGGGGGTTTTCCCCCCTTTCTTTTATTTGTTTTCTTTTATTATTTTTTATTTTTTTTTTGTTCTTCCTTGACTATTTTTTTTTTGTGGTAGGTTGTCCATTCTTCCCACTGGACACATTGGAGAGGGGAACAGGGACGGGGGAGTGGGGGGGAGGATAATGGCATTTGGAGGGTATATATGTATATGTATATATATATATATATATATATATATATATAATCATCGTGAGTTGCCTCCTGTCTTCCCCTCACCTCCCCCTCCCTTTTTATTTTTATTTTTTATTTATTTATTTATTGTTCCTCTCCCTTTAGGAGATTTTTTTAGGAAGTTCACTGGAATTACACTTAGGGGTAATAAAACACAATAGTATCACACAGTGAGGCGCTAGTAAGCAGCTTTCTTAATCCTCAAATGTCCTTTTTTCTTTCTTTTTTTGTGTGTTTTGTTTGTTTTCTGGTTCACTGGATATTATACAAGGGTATATATAATAAGGGGCCTTTCAGTGCCCCTCTTAACATAGTAGGGGTTTTTCTTTTTCTTTTTTTTTCTTTTGTACCCCTAACTACAGGGGGTTCGTTGGACACTAGATGCAGGGGTAAGGGCACATGTAATAGGGAGCCATTGAGCTCCTTTCTTAAGAGGGTTTTTTTTTTTCTTTTTTCTTCTCTTCTTTCTTTCTTTCTTTCACTGGATATTATGCACAGGGGGAATAAAACACAATAGTAACACACAGCAAGGGGCTAGTAAGCTCTCCTTTTTTTTTTCTCTCTTTCTTTTTTTTCTTCTCTCTCTCCTCTCCTCTCTTTTTAGAGAGGGGAGACAATCAATGTGTGCCCAGGGGGAGGGGGGGATAAGATGTTTTATGATGTGAAGAGGGTAATTTTGTATGTTTTATATTGATGTTGTATGTTGAAATTTGTGATAATAAAGAAAAAAGAGTAATTATAAAAAAAAAACACCCATCAATAGTGAATTGGCATGAGAGCCAAGATCCATCTGGAGTGGTTCATGTGCACTAGGTGGGCATGACAGAGTGATACTGACATGTAAATAAAAAACAAAAAAAACTCTCATCAGGCTCTGTAAAGCAGCAGTGTCTGAGCCTTCAGACCTGTTCTCCATCTGCAACAGACTCTTCAGTCAACAAATGCCCTCCTCCCAGAACCCAGAGCTCTCTCCCATGGAGAACATCATCAATAACGCTATAACAGTCAACTTTTCTATATGTATTATTTTAGTTTTTATTGGTGATGTATACACCTGTTTTACTTCTTTATAATGAATGAATGAATGAAAAACTTATAAAGCGCGGCGCATGCGAACTGAATCGCCTCTGGGCGATAATAAAACTTGTCAAATTTTACCCATATCTGTGTTTCCACCATTGCCTTAAAAGTCCCACTAGTACCAGGGATACTTGTTGTTGTGTGTTCATATAT
Source organism: Rana temporaria (assembly GCF_905171775.1). NCBI lineage: Eukaryota > Metazoa > Chordata > Amphibia > Anura > Ranidae > Rana > Rana temporaria. Next base: position 49,514,663 of record NC_053499.1, on the reverse strand, counting down.
TAGGGATTAGGGCAATAACACATGGATTAACCGAGAAGTCATTTGTTTTGCTCCCATGGATCCCTGATGTACTGGCAGAAGTCCCAGCAGACTCCAAGCTGTGATACTGAAATGGCAATCTATAGTATTCCCCTTTGCTCCTCCTCTGGAATCCTAGAACCTATCTAACGTGGATTTGAGGGAATTGAGTTTTCCTGGAGTAGTCAAATTTTCTAGCTCATTGCTATTTCAAAAGCACATGGCAAGTAAATAAACACAATTAGCCGGATTCAGGTAGAGCGGAACATCTGTGTGCCGGCGTAGCGCATCTCATATGCGCTATGCCAACGTAACTTTGAGAGGCAATAGCAGTATTCACAAAGCACTCGCCCCCCTACGTTGCGCCAGCGTAACGTAAATTGGCCGGCGTAAGCCCGCCTAATTCAAAGTAGGGAGGTAGTGGGCGTGATCTATTACAATGAAGCGTGACCCCATGTAAATTACCGAACTCAGGATTCAGGAACGAACGGCGCATGCGCACACCTGCTCAGAATCATGTCGAATTTACTCCCTAAGATACGTCGGCTCAATGGCAACGACGTGAACGTAACCTACGCCCGGCCTATTCACGTACCACTTACGTAAACTAGGTAAAATACGACGGCTGTTCCGTCGTCCATACCCTAACATGACTTACACCTGCTTTAGGTGGAATAATTATACGCGGGACGTACGCCTTACGTAAACGCGTAGATTACAGCGACAGGCGCAAGTACGTTTGTGAATCGGCATACCTAGGTCATTTACATATTCGACGTGGAAATTAATGGAAGCGCCCCTTGCGGCCAGCGTGAATATGCGCCCAAGATACGACGGCGTAGGAGACTTACATTGGTCGTATGAAGCCCAAATTCAGGCGTATCTTGTTTGCTGAATAAGGCGCATTGATACGACGGCGCATCCGTGGACTTATGCGGCATATCAGTAGATACGTCAGAGTAAGGTCTTTCTGCATCTGGGCCAATATTTATAGAAATGAATAATGTGGCAGGTAAGCTTTAAAAATAGTTTTTAATGTGTTTTTACATGCATTTAAAAAAAAAAGTTGACAACAGTATCTCTTTAAAGTGTATGTAAATGCACATTTTTGTTCATTTATTTTGGATAGAATAGGGAAGCATTAGACCTTTTATAGAGTTTCTATTGCTGTCCTTGTCCATGCCTGGGAAATACACCTCTCTGTTGTCCCAGTGACCATTGTCATTGAAACAGAAATTAAGGGATAAACACCAAAAAGTTATAACAGCAAAAAAATACCTCAAGGGGTAGGTTGACCAGACATCCCAAGTTTCTGGGGATAGTTCCTGCTTCCAGAAGCTTGTCCTCAAAAGAAAAGTGTCTCCAACTGTGTTCATGGGATCTGTCAACATCCTCAGAGGCAGGTAAATCATGGACTGAAGCACCAAATCATAATGTTCTAGTCCAAAATTTAGGGCCAGATTCACAGAAACAGTACGCCGGAGTATCTGCTGATACTTCGGCGTACTTTCAAATTTGCCGCGGCGTATCTTTATTTTGAATTCTCAAACAAAGAAACAACAGCATTTGGCTAATATCCGACAGGCATACGGCTTCGTACGCCTTCGGTTCTTAGGATGCAATACTTAGGCGCCCGTTGGGTGGAGTTTGTGTCGTTTTCCGCGTCGGGTATGCTAATTAGCTGTTTACGGCGATCCACGAAGGTACGCTCGTTCGTCGCATTCTCTTACGTCGTCGCTAGTCGGCTTTTCCCGTCGCAAAGTTACGGCTGCTATTTAGGTGGTGTAAAAATAGACAGCCCATGTTAAAGTACGTTCGGCGCGGGAACGCGCCTAATTTAAATGATACACGCCCCATTTGAATTAGGCGGGCTTGAGCCGGACGCATTTACGCTACGCCTACGCAAGTTTACTGGCAAGTGCTTTGTGAATCAAGCACTTGCGCTGAAAACTTGCGGCGGTGTAACATAAATGAGATACATTACTCCGCCGCGCAGCTACGTGAATCTGGCCCCATGTTTTTTTCAAGCATAACTTGTGTTAAAAAAATAAATAAAAAATTCAGGGACTACACACTGTTATGGGCCAATATTGGTAGTAATTTTACATATTATAATTTTTTATCCTTCATGTTATATTTCAGTCCTGATGATGGGGGGCAGTGTGTGGCCCCTGAAACACATTAGTGTTTTACACAAGTTAAATTTGTAATACACTCAATTTTGGACTTAAACGTTATGGTGATGTGCTTTAACTCTAGACCTAAGGTGATTGTGGTTACTGTTCAGTGTGTAGAAGCTTCTTACCTTTCATTCAGATACCATACTATTATACCTAAGTCAGGCACAATATGATGCTTGCAAATTTTAGTTCATAAGGTGAAAGATATAGATACATAATTGAATAGAGAAAGTGTGAAGTATGTACAAAGAAAGTCTGGTGTATGTGGGATATATTTGTTGATAATTTAAACATTCAGACATCTAAACTATATATATCCGATTTGTGAACGACTCCTACTTACGAACGGGAGGCTGCGTGGCCACTTTTCGTCGGTGGGGACATTCGACGGAACCTTTTCGATGGCGAGCACATTCGACGGGACCTTTTTAAAGGCGGGCACATTCAGTGGAATATCGGAAAACAACAAATCTGCCGTTCTGCGCATGCTGTTCCGACTTACGAACATATTCGACTTAACAAACCTACAGTCCCTACCTCGTTTGTAACTCGGGGACTGCCTGAATATATATATATATATATAGACCAGATTCACAGTGGACTTACAACGGCGTATCTCCACGTACGCCGTCGTAAGTCTGAATGTGAGCCGTCGTATCTATGCGCCTGATTCTTAGAATCAGTTACGCATAGATTTGGCCAAGATACGAGCGGTGTAAGTCTCCTACGCTGTCATATCTTGGGTGCATATTTACGCTGGCCGCAAGGGGCGCTTCCGTAGATTTACGCGTCAAATATGTAAATTAGGTAGATACGCCGATTCACGAACGTACTTGCGCCCGCTACGCCGTTTACGCTAGGCTTACGTCCGGCGTAAAGTTACCCCTGCTATATGAGGCACAGCCAATGCAAAGTATGGACGTCGGCAAGCGTATCTTTTTACGTCGTTTACGTAAGTTGTACGTGAATGGGGCTGTGCGTAGGTTACGTTCACGTCACAGGCATTGGGCCTGGCGTATCTTATGGAGTAAATTTGATGTGATACTGAGCATGTGCACGCATGCGCCGTACAGTCGGCGCTTCATTTGCATGGGGTCACGGCTCATTTTAATAAAACACGCCCACCTCTTCCACATTAGAATTAGGCGGGCTTACGCCGGCCGATTTACGATACGCCGCCGCAACTTACGGAGCAAGTGCTTTGTGAATACTGCACTTGGCTGTCTAAGTTGTGGCAGCGTAGCGTAAATAGGATACGCTACGCCCAACTAAAGATACGCTCTCCTATGTGAATCTGGCCCATACTATGGAAGATAGCAAAAAACAACGATCTTTACAGAAACAGGTTAGCCATTATTATATCTATAAATTGAATCTAAGAAATGTAATTATAGCATAAATAGGACTATATGTTCTCAGACAAGTTAGTAAATGTGAAATCCTGACTGTCAGTGATCTCACATATACTGTATGTATCAACCAGGGAAGGCAGAGCTTAGAGTATTTTGCAGTATTATGTACAGTAGGTACAAAGCATCTGGCTTATGATTGCATTGTACACAATGAACAGGCACACCCCATGTGTATTGTTAATAGTTTCACCTTTGTTTATACTGTTTAAATATTGATCATTTCAATCAACAGTATGGTTGTGGTGTGGGTGTGATCAGTAGGGTGTCCTCAAATTTAAAGTGATTTTAAAGTTGTTTTCTTTTTAATTAATATTATTAAAATAACAAACATGTCATATTTACCTGCTCTGTGCAATGGGTTTGCACAGAGCAGCCTCTATCCTCCTCTGTTTGGGTCCCCCGCTGGCACTATTGACTCCTCCCCCAACTAGGGCCCCCACAGAAATCCGCTTGCTTGCTTGTGCGTGCGTGCTTGCTCCCGTGCCCTGCGTGTGTGTTCTGTTCTGTTGCCTAATCACTGGCTCTGATTGAAAGCCGTGTGAGCCTATAGCTTTACCGTTTTTTAAAGGTTTTTAATGTGGCTATGGTGGAAGCTATCATTGTAGTTTTACCTAAGATAGAAAATTACTTATTATTTCTGGAATGTTCAAAAAAAAATTGTTGCTTACTACAAATATTAAAATTCTAAATAAAATCAGGCCGATAGGTTAAATAAAGTTATTACATACATTATTCAGCCAGACCAAACAGTTGTTTTGCCTAACTCCTCAAATGCTGTGAATATAAGATGTACTTTTCCAAATATCCAAACTCCTGTCGATTACTCAACAAATAGAGCATTGCTGTCTGTAGATGCTGTCAAGGCATTTGACAGCACAGAGTAGAGTTATATTTTAGACATGCTTTAGCGTTTTGACTTTGGTAACATCTTTTGCAACTGGGTCAAGCTTTTATGCACGTGCCCCAGGGCCTCTGTACGGGTCAATGGGAGGATATCTGTTTCTTTGGTTTTGTTAGTTATAGAGCCCCTTGCGGCCCTGTTCAGACAAACTGCTGGGGTGAGGGGGTTCTGTAGAGGATAATATGAAGAAAAAATAGTGGATGACATGCTGACACTTTCTGTGGCTGACTATTAATCTTTTAAAAATAATATGGATGCCTCAGCTAATGTTTCATTTACATTATTCGCCTTGCTGAATTTTGTATAATTAGCCAGATTCAGAAAGACTGGCTTAACTTTGAGGCGGCGTAGCGTATCGCATATACACTACGCCGCCGTAAGTCAGAGAGGCAAGTGCTGTATTCACAAAGCACTTGCCTCCTAAATTACGGCGGTGTAGCGTAAATGGGCCGGCGTAAGCGAGCCTAATTCAAATCATGAACAGGGGGGCGTGTTTTATGTTAATGACTAGTGACCCGACGTGACTGATGTTTTTAACGAACGGCGCAAGCGCCGTCCGTGGATGTATCCCAGTGCGCATGCGTCGGATAGAATGCCTAAGATACGTCGAACACTGCCTACGACGTGAACGTAACTTACGCACAGCCCTATTCGCGTACGACTTACGCAAACTACGTAAAAAGATAGGCTTGTTCTGATGTCCATACCTTGCATGGGCTGCGCCACCTAGAGAGCAGCTTTATCTTTACGCCGGCATATCTCTTACGTAAACGGCGTAACTAATTGCGACGGGCGCACGTATGTTCGTGAATCTGCATATCTTGCTCAATTGCATATTCGACGTGGAAAACAACGGAAGCACAACCTAGCGGCCAGCGTAAATATGCACCCAAAGATACGACGGCATAGGAGACTTACGCCGCTCGTATCTTAGCCTAATTTAAGCGTATCTGGTTTCCAGAATACGCTTAAATTTACGACGGCGTAGATTCAGAGTTATGACGGTGTATCTACTGATATGCCGCCGTAACTCTCTCTGAATCAGGCTAAATAACTTTAAATAATTAATCAACATTTTTTCAGAACTTGATGTGGCATAACAAGTGTGCTAAAATTAAATACAAATTTGTACATCCAAATCCAATCAAAATACAACATTTAACATCAAAATGATCAGGGTGGGCTATCGACACCAAATCCTTAGGCATACTTTTTGGCGGCCCAACTTCAGCATCTTGCAGGCTGGGAAACTAATATACTAATTTCTCTATTTCGTAATGGCAATCATTTGTTGGCTCTGTATTCCACTATTCTACCCTTTAATCAATTTACTTACCCCACATTATATTTGACATATAAGGTCTTGCAGTCTACTAAAAATAATAATGGGTATTTCAGGTTAGGCTAGATTTGCACTTTTATAGTGTATTCTACACTTACATAAATGTTGCATTTTCTTCCAATGTCTGGTGTAGGATCCTCACAGGTTTCCTCTGGTTTTCTTAATTTTTGTAATTGACCAAACATTAAAGGATCTACACTGAGTCCTGTGAAAAAAAAAAAAAAATTATTAGCAAAAAAGTTTCAGACTAAACCTGGCAGTTAGTTTAAAAATAATTAAGTCCAACCCTTTCCCCCCATAGGAGCACCCCCACATCCTGAAACAGAAATGCATATACTTACCTCTTTTCCCAGGTACCTTTGATCCATCCAGTGACATTACAAGTCCTCACAGCCCTATTCTTCCTAATGCAGTAGATGGATTATGAATGCTGTAGATAGCGGGGCCACGGCTGTCTCTCATTGGTTGCCCACAAACCAAATCATGTTCACATTTTATCACACTGATCTTATATTTCAACTTGTCAGTAAAATGTCCTCTGTCAGTAATATCTCTGTGTTTTTTAGTAAAAAAAGTTGGTTGAACATTTTAACAGAACACTGAGCAGAAGGATTCATCAGTCTACTGATGCTAAGTAATTGTTCAATTAAATCCTGGCAAAGTTGAATTTGTTAGGTGCATTCACACTGGTGATGGCACACTGCCTGCGATTACCTGCAAGAACCCCAGTTAGGGTTCATGCCATAAACTGCAAGTAGGCACCCCCAATGAAAGCAATGAAAGGCTGTCTGCTCTCGCAGCTAAACATGCCCACTTGCATGTAATCTCCCAAACAGCGAGATGGGCTTTGGATGCAGGTATTTTGTGTCCAGGGCTGATCACTCATCTGTGATCTCAGCATCAGTGATTACACTTGAGTGGGCAAAATTAGCTGTGAGAGACGACAGCCTCCCATTGCTTTCATTGAGGCTGCCTACTCAAAGGTAATAGCAGGAACCCCCCTCTGGGGTACTTACAGGTTATCACAGGCAAGGTACATTCGCAGCTGTTAATGCACCCTTAAACTGCAATAGAGAAAAGTATTCACTAACCTAGTCTGGCTGTTTGGCACTGGGATATGCAAATCTTAAGAAAGGCTGTACTTCAACTGTTTATTTAGCAGTTTACCTGGACTCTAGCACTTTTAAATCAAATGCTCTTTTATTGGTTTAATTTTAGCAGTTTAGAATAATATACTGCAGCTGTGTCATTTATGTATTGTTCTATTAAATTCAGATCTTACCATTATATACAAGGTCATCACTGGGATTATCATTAAAATTTCCACATAGGCCACATGTTTCTCCCGCATACTTTCTGTTTAAAAAGATCTATAAAAAAAAGAGACAATAACAAATTCCTTTATTTTTAATTCTTATTGCTGTTGGTGATTTCCCTTCACTTCTTGTCCTGAAAACACAACAGAAAACCAAGAGATATATCTTCAAAGATTATGCTGTAAAAGGAACAGGTGTCCCCGGAAGAGGATTTTGCCTCTTTATAAAAAGTGACAACTGTATGGTTTGGGATTTTCATTTAAAATCAGTAACAATGATCACCAGGATAAGTAGGCAGGGTGAATCTCCCATTCGGAACACGGCAACAAAAATCTTACAGAGGTTGTAACCAATAAAATTTTTGACTATATATATATATATATATATATATATATATATATATATATATATATATATACTTTGGGCCAGATTCACGTAGGACTTATGCCGTCGTATCTCGAAGATATGCCGTGTAAGTGTAAATATGCGCCGTCGTATCTGTGCGCCGTACCCACAGAACTAGATACGCCTGAAAATAGGCTTCTTCCGACCGACGTAATTTTCCTACGCCGGCGTATCGTGGGCGCATATTTACACTGAACGCATCTGGCGCACCCATTGATTTCCTATTCAAATATGCAAATGAGGGAGATACGCCGATTCACGAACGTACGCGCGTTTGGCGCAGGCTACGCGTGGTGCGCGTAAGTTGTACGTCCAGCCTAAAGTTACCCCTCATAAAGCAGGGGTAACTCTGCAACAGACTTGCACAGGTCAGCTGAAGAGTAGCTGCAGCAGCACCGTTGCGGACGAGTTGAGCAACCACACTTGCAGGACAACACACCTGTATGCCAACATGCCAGGGGCAGCCGTGGTCCTAGCACTACTACTGTGTCCACAGGCACGTAGGAGGGCACGGGAGAGGATATACCGAACGCGCATGAACGTCTTTGGCATGGGGGATTCAGAGGTGTATCGCCTGTTCAGATTCAGCCCTGCTGCCCTCCTGGAATTAGCCACAGCCCTGCATGATGACATCACCAGCAAGACACAACGCGCACATGCAGTGCAGCCACTAGTCAAGGTACTGGCAACACTGCATTTCCTTGCAAGTGGATCTTTTCAGCGTACAAGTGGAGTCGTGGCTGGGATGTCACAATCCACCATGAGCAGATGTGTTCACCAGGTTATCCCCGCAATCCTCACACGCATGTCCCACCACATCATCAAACCCACCCATGAGCATCTGCGGCAGAAGGCAATGCAGGATTTCTACAGAATTGCCGGATTCCCATGCACAGTGGGGGCCATTGATTGCACACATGTGGCACTACGGCCCCCCCATGCCACAGAGCACATGTACCGCAATCGTAAGCAGTGGCATTCCATCAACGTACAGGTGATAGCCGATGCCCAATGCCTCATATGGCACGTCCATGCCAAACACCCAGGAGCCAGCCACAACAGCTACATATTCCGTCAAAGCAACATCCCAACAGAATTCGAACAGAAAGTGTACAGGAACAGCTGGCTGGTTGGTGAGTGACCTAGGAGTCAGGCATGACTGTCCGACCCCATGATGCAGACATGCACGACTAACATCCTCCTGTTTTTTCCCTTCCAGGTGACTCTGCATATGCACTTGGGCCCCATCTCATGACTCCATTCTGGAATCCCGAAACCAGAGGAGAGAGAAAATACAATGCTGCACACATACGTACCCGTGCAGTGGTGGAGCGCACATTTGGCATCCTGAGTCCCGTTTCCGATGCCTGGATAATTCCGGGGGGACCCTGTTGTATTCCCCAAACTTTGTGTGCCAGATCATCGGTGCATGTTGCGTGCTGCACAACTATGCCATGAGAAAGGGCCTGGAGATTGACATACGTGATGACCTGACCCCCGAACCACACAGTCCCCCCCTAACTGAGGCTACCCCGTCTGCTGAGGGAAGAGCAGTCAGGAGATCCCTTGTGGTAGGCATCTTTGCACATTAAACACACACATTCATCATGGCACAAGGAGAATGCACGCATGCACACCACTGTGGTCCCTAGCTCACACACCACATCCACCTCACATTGGATTAGCCATGCAGGACTTGGGAGCAGCAGAGCCGCGCCAAGGCCCCAATGGTGTTACTGTCCATTCATACCACATACACACGGTCGTGGGGATAAATTCTCCCCAATGACCCAGGGTGACGCACCTTGCTGGCAGGTATGTCACCTCCACATTCACACACCAGTCACACGGTAGCCTGCACTACTGACCGTGTGCATACATAATAAAAAAAAAACGCTCCTCGCCAGAGCATAAAGAAAAAAAAACGCTCCTCACCGGAGCATAAAGAAAAAAAATTGCTCCTCACCGGAGCATAAAGAAAAAAAACGCTCCTCACCGGAGCAAACAAAATCCAAAAAAGGCACTCAATTGCCCTGTCGTGGGCCCCGCCTGGTGCCATGTCTCTGGCTCCTCAGTTGCCTGGGGGGAGCCTCAGGTGGGGGTGGTGGGGCATCAGGAGGAGACTCATCCTCAAGTCTGCCACTCTTGGCAGGTGCTGGCTGCCTGCCCTCCAACGCCAGGGCAATGCGGGTGAGCACCGCGTTGGTCTTAGCCTGCATCCGCAGCTGGCGGGTGGTATTGTGCTGCTGGTGGCGCCTCCTCTGCCTCCCCTCCGCCTCTATGGCAGCCGTATTGGCCTTTACAGCCACTGTCAGGCTCTTGACCTCTGTCACGAGGCGTGATGTCGTGGCCTGCAGTTTACCAACGCAGGTCACCACAGCTGCAAGTTGGCACTTATATCCTGCAGACTGTCGGGTATTTGTGCCGAGGAGGCCAGGCTGTCTGCGACATGCCGCATGTCCCGGGCAACGGCACCCATATGGTGGGTCTGGCGGGCCTGATCCCTCGCAAGAGTTTCCTGGATGGCTTCAGGAACACCCCTGGTTTTGCACCTGCCTACATGTGATCAATTGATCACCACACCCACAGGGCACATATAAGGAGAGTCATCAGGGAATCACTACCATATCCCACCTAGGCCAGGTTGGATGCTACCGCATCACCGTCCATTTTGGTATCCTGTCCTTTTTCCTGCAGTGCATACCTGCACCCAGGTTCCTACCGCCATACTTGATCTAATTTCAACCTAATACTGCTTCAGGCAATTACCTTACTACCCCGGTCATTCTTAGGCCTTGTACACACGGGCAAACATGTCCGATGAAAACGGTCCGCCGGACCGTTTTCAGCGGACATGCCCGCCCGGAGATTTCTGTATGATGGCTGTACATACCATCATACAGAAATCCGCGCGTACACTATACGCGGTGACGAGGCCACGCCGTCGCCGCGACGATGACGCAGCGACGTGCGCGGCCCTGGAAGTTCAATGCTTCCATGCATGCGTCAAAGTTATTCGGCGCATGCGAGGGATGGCGGCCGCTCGGACATGTACGGTAAGTCTGTACAGACGACCGAACATGTCCGACGGACAGGATTCCAGCGGGCATGTTTCTAAACATGTTTAGAAACATTTGTCCGCTCGAAAACGGTCTGGCGGACAAATGTACGCTGGAAACCTGTCCGCTCGGCCGTACACATGACCGAACATGTCTGCTGAAACTGGTCCGTGGACCAGTTTCAGCAGACATGTTCGGTCGTGTGTTCAGGGCCTTAGACCATCATATAATTTATATACCTATATAATTAATATCATTTCACCTCCAATTTAACTTTATCCACATCACTCCCCTGCAATATGGGGTACACCCTTGCACTCCCCCCAACATTTTTCACTTAATTCATTAAAATATTTACATATATTTTTTTCACGTCCTTTACCCACCCACTTCACCCATTTATCTACCACGCTCTACCTAATTGCCCTATAAGTGGCAACCACATATTTAATGTGTCTACTCTCACTTATTTATTCTCTATCACCTACCTTAACGATATTATAGCAATAATTAATTAATTAATTGAATAATCAAATCCTTTAATAAATTATTACCTTCATTTATAATTAACTTGTTGGACTCAATGTAGGCCCTTACTCTCCTTTATAAATGCTGGCAACCAGCACTTGCCCCAGCCCACTCTACATCCTATACTGGGTCAGCTGTCACTCCAACAGCTCCCCCTTGCATTCATTCCCCTAACATTTTTTACCTAATTATGGTTATTATGGGTGTTCTCTTATAGGCTTTTTGCTCCTCCATCATCCTGAGGGGCGTTTACTCTGTGGCTCCTTGTAAGCTCTCCAGGGTGGGCCGTCCACTGTTGGGGGGACGGGGGCAGCCTGAGCCCCTCCGGTCTACCCTTCCGGCTTCCCACACTATCTATTCCTTGCTTCAGCAGTAACTATAATAATATTATGGCTAATCTAATATGATGTATGTTGACTATGTCCTCTCATCTAATTTTTGAATCCATGTAACCACTATTTTTTTAGACACTTCTGTCCCCCTGAAGAGACCCAATTGGTTGAAACGCATCGGGGCTCAACATGTATACTACATGCAATCATGATATGTACTCAAATCTATATTTACTGCAATAAGGAATTTCGTATTTTACCTGGATAACTGATATCACCTTTTGTAATCCTCATTTTACTCCTTTTGGCATCCGAGATCCTCGGTAATAAATACTATTTTATACAACCCTTAATTATTTTCAATTTGTCTACATTGCTGCCTAAAAGTCCCAACTGGGGAACCTTTCTCTTTTTTTTCTGGTTTTGCGGGTAGCCTTCCTGGGGGCAGGAGAGGCTTGGGGCCGTGTATATGGGGAGGCCCTTGAGGAGCTTCCCCTAATGGTGGAGGAGGGTGAGGGTCTTTCCCTGATGGGGAAGGAGGGTGAGGGTATTTCCCTGATGGGGGAGGAGAGTGAGGGTCTTTCCCTGATGTGGGAGGAGGGTGAGGGGGATCCCCTGATATGGGAGGAGGGTGAGGGGGGTCCCCTGATGGGGGAGGAGGTTTGGGAGGGTCCAGGGAAGATGGGATCCTCCTCCATGAGGTAGACCACTTCCTCCAGGTTCCCTGGCTCCTCCACTACTTCCTACAGAGGAGAGGTGTGGGCACACTCATCCGTGGATGGCATGGGTCGCCCAGCAGCCGACGACGGCCCAGCTCCCTCCAGCACATCTGTGGATGACACAAAGCATTCACATGTTGGTGGACCCACACACTGTCACATATTCCCTTCCACCCCCTCACATGCTACACACCGTATAGGAGATAAAACACACTTACCTGACCTCAAGGACTGGTCACCTGAGTCGAATCCCTCCATGCCCTCCACCTGCTCACACTGCAAACATTCGGCAATAAACTCCTCCTCATCCGTCAACCGCAGAGATGAGGCTGGTCCTCCTCCCGTGCCCCTGGCATGCTTCCTTATAAGGGCCAGCTTCTCACGGACCTGACGTCTCAGGTCATTTATTTTTTTTGCACATCCTCGGGGGTCCTGTTCGCATTCCCCATGGCATTTACCTGCAGGCTGAGCTCCCCCAGGATCTCCTTCTTCCATGCCTTGCTGGTCTGGGAACTGAGGGCACCATGGAGGTACTTATCATGTTTGGCTATTCCAGCAATAATTATAGCCTTCTCCTCCTTTGAAAAGTTTTTCTTCCTCCTCTCCTTGCCTCCTTTTCCAGCAGCCGCCATCGCTCAGAAAAAGTACCTTGCTTCAGGGGGGGGGGGGGGAGAAGGATGTACTTCTGCGCCAGACGGGCGCATGTCTGGGTGTATTTATGCGCTCGGCATAAGCCGGTGGGCCGGCGTATCCCAGGAAGTTGCGCCGGCGTAGTTGTGAGCATGCGCACATGGGAGCGATCATATGTCCACGACACTGTGCATGCTCCGTTCATGATACGCCGGGCGTAAAACACTGCTCCACGCTCGGACCATCATTTGCATAAGGTTACACCCACTTACACTTACGCCGGCTTACGCCAACGAAATTACGTTACGTCGGGAGCAAGTGCTTTGTGAATACTGTACTTACCTCTCAGAGTTACGTCGGCGTAGCGCATATGAGATGCGCTACGCTGGTATAAAGATGCACTGATCTACATGAATCTGGCCCTTTATCTTTATTTGTGCTGTATCAAAAATGACCTATGCACTTGATGTGACAGTCTATCAAAAACTGATTTTTTAGTCACTTACTGAAAGCCAGTTAGGGTCCTGGAACAGACAAGCCTGCCACCCAAACCCCAACTTATCCTTTTTTTTTAAGTTGAATATGAGTGTAATAAATAATTCCTTTATAATTATCACTACATCATATACCAGTTATTAAAAAAACAACTTTGTAAAGTAAAACATTGGTTGCACGGGTAATGATTTATAGTAATTGTTACTTAAGTTCAAGTCTGTCTACAGATAAAATGATGCTCTCAGCCACTTAAAAATAAAATCAAAGGGCCAGATCCACAAAAGGGATACGCAGGCGTATCTGCTGATACGCCGTCGTATCCCTGTTTCTATCTATGCGGCTGATTCATAGAATCAGTTACGCATAGATATCCCTAAGATCCGACATGTGTAATTGTTTTACACTGTCGGATCTTAGGATGCAGTACCGCGGCCGCCGCTGGGGGGGAGTTTGCGTCGTAAACCAGCGTCGGGTATGCAAATTGGGAGTTACGGCGATCCACAACGGTTTTTCGCGTTCGCTACGTCGCCGCTAGTATAGTTTCCCGTCGCACATTTACACTTTTTTTTTGCTGCCCTCACTTTAGTCAGCAGGTGTATTGCTGTCTAAAGTATGGCCGTCGTTCCCGCGTCGAAATTTAAAAATCAACGTCGTTTGCGTAAGCTGTCCGGGAATACGGAATTACGCTACTTTTCCCTCATACATACTTACATGAATGGTGTTATTTTGTTCCCAAGAAATATCTAACATCAACTTAATGCTGATTTTCAGTGTATCATCATTTTTTTCTATTTGGATGCCATTATCAATATACGGAAGTTTCAACCTATTGTATTAAAAGACAAAATAAATTATACATTGATTTAATTAACTGTTCCCCAATCAAGATTACTATAGATAATTAATACTACCATTAAAATGGTATTAAACCCAAAACCCCCAAAAATAATATTAATTGATATATTGCAGCTTACCAATCATTAAATGTGGTGGCTGCATTTGTTTTCTTTTTTTAGGCTTTTTTTCCCCAGTATTTTCACCTGGTGATCTGGAAAGGTAACACATACCTTTTTCATAGTTACATAGTTAATCTGGTTGAAAAAAGACACAAGATTATGTAACTATGTAAAACAGGTACTAGAGTGTCCCCACCCTGGATGAAGGCGCACAGGAAGCACATTTGGACAGGAGCATTTTGAGTCTGAGGGGTGGGGAGTCGTAGATGTACTAGCAGATTTAGATACACTAACCCATTCAAGCCAAACTCCAGCTCACACTGCAGTTACACAGGCAGTTACAGCAACCATTAGGTTTGTTGAAAAACAACAGACTTGTTGGCAGAAATATCAGAAAAATAAAAGGAAATAAAGTCTAAAAATAAATCAAAAGCAGCCACTACATCTAAGAATTGGTAAGCTTCAATATAATAAATGTTTGCTTTGTGGTTTAATACTGTTTATATCCTTTAATTTTTCTTTTTTTTGTGCAAAGAAGCACAGTCATAAAGGCTTTTCTCAAACTGTTGTCACAAGACTGGAAGTGCACAATTGTCCGAAAAGTCTTTGTATGCTGTAACATTATCGGTACCCCTTACTGGAAACATCTGAACCTAATTTGGAAGGGTGTTTGCTTTGGCCATATAGTGTACATCGGGACAGGCAACATTTGAGGGGTGGAGATCTACCTGAACAACATAAAAGAGAGCAAAGATCACCGGGGTTTGATGCCCCCCTTGTTTTTAAGAAATAAACTAGCAAGGCCTAACTAAATAGTAAAGAAAACGTAGAAACATATATTAAAACAAATGTCACTGTTAAAAATATAAATTTAGCCCATCTTAAAAGTTGACAGTGTCAGTCAGTTGATCAGTGAACAGTGTCAGCAGGCCGGTGGACAGTTCATGGGCGGTATCAATAGGGCAGTAAATCATTAGAGCAGTGGATGGTGTCAGTAGGACAAGGGGCTCTGTCAGTAGGGCAATGGACGATGTAAATAGGACAAAGAATGGTGTCAGTGGACTTTGTGAGTAGAGCAGTGGACAGTGTTATTAGGGCAGAGATTAGTGTCAGTAGTTTTTAATTTGAATTATTTATTTTTTTACAAATTTATGTGAAAAAAGTCTGCACCCATACATTTTATGAAAAGCTATATGAGTTAACTTTATATTTATGTACTGTAATCAGTAAAATTGAAAGGAAAGTTTTGTCTCTACATGCAATTAAATTAAATGCCATTTGCAGTTGCTGATCACAGGACACAGAGACTGAAGCAGAAGCCATTTGCTCCTGATGCTGTCATTTAAAAGAGAAGTATGTTTTTTTATTTTATTTACCCATTATACTTAACTAGGTGGATGCAGCTGCCTCTTTACCGAGAACCAAGTCATCAAATACTGCTGAAGGCTCGGTTCTCTAAGCTCCCTCTTTGCTCCTCCATGCTCATTGGAGCGCTGAGCTGTGGAGGGGTGGGGAGCAGCTGTCTCAGTCTCTCAGCGGCTCACTAAGAGGCTGAGACAGGCACCAGTTCAGGCATCTGGCGGATCCCTACTTTATTATCGTGATGATGTGGTGCCTGGACTGATTCCAGTGACATCAGCAGAGAGTGGTCTGCAGACCGCTCTCTGCTGAAAATGGTTCACAGGAGTGCAAAACGAATTTCACTCCTGTGACCCATTGGAGAAGCCCAGCCAAACACACTCAGGCTGGACTTCCCCCTTAAATCCTTTGTTGAGGGAGCAAGGGGCAGGGCCAAGCCTGGGGAGCCAGGTCTTACTGTCTGTGTCTATGGACATTGGGATTGAGAAGCCATTTCCTATGGGGGGTACTCACCAAAAATAATGAGCCAAGAGCACCAACGGGGACCCCAGAAGAGAATGTTTGGAGCTGCTTTGTGCAAAACAATTGCACAAAGCAGGTAGCAATGGTATGTTGATTAATTAAAAAAATCTGTTTATTATGTCACAGTCAAAAGGCAGAAATATTTATGGACATGTTGCACACCATGTAAGCCTTCTTACCAGACTGCAATGGCAGACTGAGAGGCTAGACAGGTTTTATCATAATATAAAATAAGCATTCTCAGAGTTGTAAGCCAGAAAACTCAACTGAACTTCCAACAAGACAATGATCCAAAACATAAAGCAAAATCTACAATGGAATGGTTCACAAATAAACATATCCAGGTCTTAGAATGGCCAAGTCAAAGTCCAGACCTGAATCCAATCGAGAATCTGTGGAAAGAACTGAAAACTGCTGTTCACAAACGCTCTCCATCCAACCTCACTAAGCTAGAGCGGTTTTGCAAGGAGGAATGGGCAAAAATTTCAGTCTCTCGATTGGCAAAACTGATAGAGACATACCCCAAGCGACTTACAGCTGTAATCGCAGCAAAAGGTGGCGCTAGAAAGTATTAACTTAAGGGGGCTGAATAATTTTGCACGCCCAATTTTTCAGTTTTTTTATTTGTTAAAAAAGTTTGAAATATCCAATAAATTTCGTTCCACTTCATGATTGTGTCCCACTTGTTGTTAATTCTTTAACAAAAATTACAGTTTTATATCTTTATGTTTGAAGCCTGAAATGTGGCAAAAAGTCGCAAAGTTCAAGGGGGCCGAATACTTTCGCAAGGCACTGTATGTGCTATCTCTGCTTATTTCCAAATAAAACCTGTCTCACCTCTCCCTCTCTTAACTAGCAGCTTAATCAAACTGCTTATATACTGCCCTACCATTATAAACTATGTATGGTGATAAAACCTGCCACATATATTTCTATTTGCTACCTTATTAAAGTGTTTGGTGCTGGTTAAATTCTACCAAGAACATCCCTAAAGTCTATGGGCCAGATTCACGTAGCGCAGCGGATCTAATAGATCCGCTCGTTCTACGTGAATTAAGATCCGCTCCCGCAAGTTTAGGAGGCAAGTGGCTAATTCACAAACCACTTACCTCCAAACTTGCGACGGCGGATCCTAAATCCCCCAGCGGAATTCAAATTCCGCGGCTAGGGGAGTGTCATATTTAAATCAGGCGCGCTCCCGCGCCGATTTAAATACGCATGCGTCGTCCGGGGAATTTCCCGGCGTGCATTGCTCCCACTGACGTCAATAGGACGTCAGTGGTTGCGACGGGAGCTAGACTTGCGACGCGCGTGTTCGTGAATCGGCGTACGCAAACGACGTAGGAAATTTCAAACTCGACGCGGGAACGACGGCTATACTTAACAATACTTACCCCTGCTTTTAGCAGGGGTAAGTATACGACGGGTACCGCGCTACGGAAACGACGTAAGAACACTGCGTCGGGTCCGCGTACGGTCGTGAATTTCGCGTATCTCGCTGATTTACATATTATTCAGTGTAAATCAGCGGGAACGCCCCCGGCGCCATTTTTAAATCAAAAAAAAGATCCGACAGTGTAACACAGTGTAACACTGTCGGATCTCAGCCCTATCTATGCGTAACTGGTTCTATGAATCAGGCGCATAGATAGGACCTGAAAAAAGCTGAGATACGATGGTGTATCTGAGATACACCGTCGTATCTGCTTCGTGAATCTGGCCCTATATTTTGAGCATTACTAGACTCATTGGGGATACAGAGATTGAAGGAGGTTTGAGGAATGCACTCTGTTTTAAAAAACTTTTAAAACAAATGCAGTGTGGTGCTGCAAAGTTAAGCCTGCAGACTATACTAATAAACTATTGTGACACTGGCCATTTGGTATGACGTTGAGGGCTTTAGCTTTATTTTTTAACGGAAACCTTTCTATAGCGTTCAAATCGGTTGTGGTTGCTTCTCCCACTAGTCAGTTTATGCCTTTTGCCACTGGAAAAGAAAACATGTTACAGCCATAACTATCTAAGAAAGCCTTTTTTTTTAAGATTGAAATGAATCTGGCTGGAGTGCTTCTGTATTTAAGCCAAGTTAAATGTAAAAGCTGTTGCATATCTGAAATATGTGATTCCAGAAAACAAGCAGCATTGCTGATGGTGTCCACAGGAATCATTCTATCCTGTTATACCAGAAGTAGGCATCCCCCAAGCATAACATTTAAAAGATTCATGTTTTTTTTCATGTTGCCCTTGATGCCGTATTATACTGACCCTTTTTCTTTCCACTATATGGTATTATTAACAGTTTGCTAATTAGCCCACAAAGGCCATACAATAACAGCAGGATTGGCCCCTATAGACTTCTGTGGGATTCATTGAACTCTAAACTAGGTTCAACAAATCCTCAGTGTATCAAACTTGAGCAAACATCCCCTTTATTGCTGTAACTGGAAACTGTTGGGGGTAGTGTGGTTAGAAGGAAGCAGGTCTTTATTCTATAGGAGAAACAGTAGTGATCAGTCAGTAGACTTGTGCATTTGTTTTCGTCCGAATGCATTTTTGTCCGAATTTCAGGTATTTTCGTTATCGTTTTAACAAACAATAACGAAAGCACAGAAAACGAAAGATCCAACATAAACAAATGCTTTATTTTCGTTTTCGTTGCGGTCGAATGTGCCTAACCTTAACTCTATTAGTCCAATATTATTCTACATAAAGAGAAAAGATTCGACATTATAGAGACATGAAGAAAAGTCGACATAGACAGAAAACATTCGACATAGAGAGAAAACATTCGACATAGAGAGACATGAAGATTCCACATAGAGAAACATGAAGAGTCAAATTTTTTTTTTTTTTTTAAGATTCTGTCGAATCTTTTTTTTTTCTTAGACCATTCAACAGACACCATAAGCCTTCAATGACAGATTTGACCTTAATTGTGCCTAACCTTAACCCTATTAGTCCAATATTATTCTACATAAAGAGAAAAGATTCGACATAGAGAGAAAAGATTTGACATTATAGAGACATGAAGAAGATTCGACATAGAGAGAC
The DNA here is from genome assembly GCF_905171775.1 of Rana temporaria. Taxonomy (NCBI): domain Eukaryota; kingdom Metazoa; phylum Chordata; class Amphibia; order Anura; family Ranidae; genus Rana; species Rana temporaria. The sequence continues at coordinate 49,495,438 of NC_053499.1, read as the reverse complement.
ATGAAGAGTCAATTTTTTTTTTTTTAAAGATTCTATCGAATCTTCTTTTTTTTTTCTTCATAGAACATTCGACAGACACCATAAGCCTTCAATGACAGATCTGACCTTAATTTAGATTTTCGGACGAATGCACTTTTTTTTACGAAAAGCAAAATAAATAAAAACGAATTTCGGGAGTAACAAAATAAATATATTTTTTAGACAAAAACAAAATTACGAAACAAAATATTTCAGTGTGCACATGTCTATCATTTAGGACAACCTTCTCCCAAGTATCTGCTTATATGCAGGAGATCCATAGACATGAAATTGACGCCCCGCCTGGCTGTAAGCATAGTGCCAGTTCTATGTTCAGTACTTGCTCTGGTTGAAAAACACTCACTCTTAATAACAATAGCTTACATTTGTATACTATCTGCTAGAATATGATCTGATATAGGGCAATACTTTTAGAAACCCTTTTGCAGGTTGAGGTGGTTCTCAACCCGAGGTCTGGAGCGCACGTGAGGAGCTGGCGAGGACGGATGACGTCACTCGCCAGCTCCTCACGTGCGCTCCAGACCTCGGGTTGAGAGCCACCTCCATTCCTATGGACGCCTATCGCTTCATGTAGAAGTGACATCCTCCCCGCAAAGCGCTCCCATTGACTGGCAAAGGAACTTCTTCCATCGGATGACAGCTCACCTCTCCAAAAAGAAACCTTTACATGCCTGCTGTATACTACTCAAATGTGAGTGTAATGATCACATGTTCTTGTTTTTATTAATTAAACTGTCTTAAGTTACTACACCCAGAGGCACCTCTCTCCTTGCTTTTTCTCTAGAACTGGAACATGGTCTCTGTTCCCCTTTGATGGCAGCCCTGGAAGTGTGTACCCACATAATACCAACCACAGATTATCTGATCAGTTTATTTTAACTATCATTTCTTGACTTTGATCCATCCCCTTTGCCCTTACATTTATATATGCTGTTTTGACACCAGAGTTTTGTGTATCCTTGCGCATTATTTACTTGTCTCTGGCCATCTAAGCCATACCACAGCCAGCAGACTGAGTGACCCTGGTCGCCACCGTGCTTTGGAAATAGCAAGACACACAGGGACCTCGCCCATGTTGGGTGGCGATGCCAGGAGGGACCTATCACACCAGCTGGGAGCCGACCCTTGCGGCCCAGCGATTCCAAGATGGCGCCCGGCTCGCAGCAAGAGGCAGACACAGGGGGAGAGGACACAGACACTGGTATGGAGCAATCTCCACACAATGCCTCCCTTCCAGGACATGTCACAGTGAGTAATCACATAGCTATTTGTTACCTCTCTAGCTTCTACAGAGTCTTTGCTGGAGAGGACCCTGGATGAGCTTTTTTTATCTCCTATGGGGGACATTGAAGGGAGCCCACCCCCCCGGGGACCGCTTTGAACATTTCTGCAATAATGACCACCTTTTCCAAGATGTTGTCCCGGGGACTGGCACAAACAGCCACTCAAATCACATCAACCATACAGGCTGACATTCACAACCTGGGTTCCAGAATATAGGCCATAGAACAAAAATGTATAGCATACAGTAGCCAGGGTTTATCAAAACACTGCCCACATTGAAGATTTGCAGGAGCGGTTGGAAGCTGCCTTTCCAAGATTGATGATCTGGAAAATAGGTTGAGGCGATATAATTTCTGAATTGGAGCTCTCACAGAATCCATTAAAGATGTTCACACAGCTACAGGTACCTTTATCAAAGAACTGTTTCCGGACATTCATGAACACCGTCTTGAATTGAAAAGCGTTCATAGAGTGTTGCAACCACCTTGCTCTGATGGATTTCTCAGGGATATCTTGGTGTAGTCTCCTTTTTATAAGATGAATGAAGACATCATGCAAATTTCTAGGGATGCGGAACAACTCTCAATTCAGGGCCACCCAGTCCAAGTCTTTGCTGGACTGTCCCCTACTACCATCCATAGGAGGCGCTCTTTCAAACCACTCTTCCTATCACATAAATCAGGGATATGCAATTAGCGGACCTCCAGCTGTTGCAAAACTACACGTCCCATCATGCCTCTGACTCTGGGTGTCATGCTTGTGGCTGTCATGCTATGCCTCATGGGAATCGTAGTTCTGCAACATCTGGAGGTCCGCTAATTGCATATCCCCGACATAAATCTATAAAGTATTGGTGTTCCTTCCCTTTTCGTCTGAGTTTTGCATATCAAAACAAGACGCATGGCTTTACTTCAATTCATGATGGCAACACATTCTATTCCACCTGGGCATTCTATATCAAGAACCTTCATCATCTTCCTTGCACAAGCATTCTGGATCATCCAAGCAACCTCCTCCGCAAAGTGCAATAACCCTGGTTTGGAGATGCAGCAATCTAAGAGGTTCAGAGATTCTCGTCCATGATCTTGACCGTTTCTCTCACAGTTAGAATTTTTTTTATGCCTCCCACCCCAGTTCCTAATGGACTGTCTCCCCTTTCTTCCTGACCCCCCCTCATCTTTTTAGGGCTGACGGACTTCTTCACATTCTCTGCCCTTCCTACCAAGTTTTGAACTACCAATAATTTAATTGTTGCTTCCCTTCCTGTTTATCGGGATGCTACAGGTTAGAGAGACCCTGGATGGTTTCTGAGTTGCCTCCCAGGCTCTCTCCTACCTCGGACTTATTATTGATATATATATGATTGAACCAGAGATTTCCCTTTGGAGCTCTCCCACAAAGTGTATTGTTCTGTATCCCATGTTTTATATTTGTGTTAAATGTCTGTATTCTTAGCCTTTTCCCACCTCTGTGATGTCATTCTGTTTTGGGCTACGCCGTTTTCTGTGGCGACTTGGACTCTGAATGATATCTGTGGGAGGTAAACCCATGAAAGTATGGTGTCTGTGATCCCTGGGGGGTGAGCCTCACCCTGTGGGAATTGTTTTCAAGGTATCGGCTTGGGCCGGAGTGGTTTTCCATGCACCTCCATATGTTTCAGTGTTGGGAATGTCTCTCAAGATTGGGACAGATTTGTGTCCTCTGTACCAGTGGATGCCTTTTTGGTTTGTTGTTATAGTGGGAATGGACTGGTTCTTTCCCACTTCCAGAGGTTTGTGGAGTGAGTACAGGGAATTTCCCTCTGCTCCCTCACCTAACTCCTTTTCTTGTCATTTCCTTTTTTTTCCATCATTCTCTGTCTTCTGTCTCTTCCAGACAACTGGGGAACTGGGGTTCTCCTGGACCGCACAAATCTAAATTTTAGTCTCCTAGGGTAATTTCCACTTCAACTTTATAGATGCATCTATGTTGGGGAGGGTGAGTTTCCGCTATGTAAGATGCTTGACTTCTCCTGTGTACTGTAATGCCGACAGACACCACCTCATTCCTTTTAAGCATTGCCTCTCATACTGTAAATGGTCTTAAAGAGGAAGTAAAGTTTTCCTCTTTGATTGTACCTACAGGTAAGCCTATAGTACAGCTTACCTGTAGGTACTGTAAATCTCTACTAAACTTGCACCATTTAGGAGATATTTACTATATACGCTGCTGTCGATGTCATCTGCACTTGTGCACTGAAGCAATGGCTCGCTCGTGCTGTTTCTTCAGTACCCATGCTGTGACTGGCAGCACCCATGTGCATGCTTGGGAGTGATTGTCACAGCTCTGGCCAATCACAGCGCCGAAGCCTGTGAACCCGGAAGTTATTCCAGGAAAGATGTTGGCCGTGGGAGCGGAGTACAGGCAGCACTGGAGGGCATTGTTCTAAGGTAAGTATTTCATAATGAGCTAGTATGTGATGCATACTAGCTCATTATGCCTTTGTCTTTCAGGATTGTTTTTTTTTTTGTTCTGAGGTTTACAACCATGTTACCTACCTGATAAAATGCAGAAAACTTTTTCAGCACTACCACTCCCACAATTTAGATATTATCCTTTTACAGGAGACTCATTTCCCCAAACAATACAAACCCTCTTTTTCTTGTTCAATTTTTTTTATTAAAGGAAAGAACAATAAATCTCAACAGGATGCATCAGAAAGAATTCTTCCACCAGGATAAGGGGAGGCAATAGTAGCACAGTGACACAATGCAGACGTAGGGACGGAGCCCTTTGTAACAAAACATACAGAAAAAAACAGAAAAACATAAAAAGACATTGTAAGGCTACGTGGTGTGGGTTAGTTTGGGGTCACTTAGAAGATTATTGGTAGGCGAAATCCAAGAATCAATATGATTCCTATGAACAAAGGTTAGTTACCGGAGGCTCCAGTCGGAGTTGCCCAGAGGTTAACAAACAAATAGGTGTCTAAGAGTCCTCGAAATGGATAAAGGTTAAATTGTAGGATAAACATTGAGGGCATTTATAGGTATGACCTTGGGGGATTGCAGTTAGAGGGGAATGTCCAGCCTCGGCATGATGGGCAGATAGATTGGTTGGAGCATTGAAAGGTGAAGGAAAAAAAGAGGAAGGGAGGGGAAAGGAAGAAGAGAAGGGGGAGTTGAGAAACAGGGGAAAGGTAGCTAAGGAGGAGGAGGTGAAGGGCAAAGATGGAGTTCACTGGGAGGAGGGGGGAGGAGATATGGGTCTAGTCTCTATGGATAAACAACATTACCAATTCAAGGTAGTAGCAAAGCATTATCAAAGTCATGAGGAAGATAATGGTCGACCCAGGGTTTCCAAAGGTGTTCAAACTTTTTGACCATGGCTAAGAGAACTGCTTCTATTTTGGCATCAACCATGTCTCTTGTAACTCAATTCTTTGTTTCCAAGACAGTGAGGTGGGGTTTTTCCAGTCCTTCACAATGGTTTGCTTTACAGCAGTTGTAACCTGCAGGAGTAACTTGAACTGGAGATAGGTTACATCGGGAGGTTTCTTATTGAGTAGAGCCATGGCTGGGTCAGGGGCTAAGGTGTTACCAATTAGGTTGGAAAGTATATGGAAAATGTCAGCCCAAAATGATTGGGCTAGCAGGAAACTCCACCAGATATGAAGGTGCGTGCCATTGTCCGGACAACCCTGGAAACAAGCGGGAAAATAGTATGGAAGATATTTCCCAATACTTTGTAATTAGTTTCAGAGGCTACAAAATTCTGTTAGGCTGATTTTGTGGCAGACCAAATTTTGGACCAGTCGGTAGCATCCAGTTGGAGGCCAAAATTAGAGTCCCATTTGTTTACATAATGTAGAAATGTGCAAGATGGTAGATCTAACAGTTGTAAGTAGAAAGAGGAGATTAAGCCCAATGCATGGGAATCTTTCTTGCAAATACGCTTAAGTTGGTCATGTCGGGTAAAGAGGAGTCTGTGTGTAATCATTAGGAGAAACAATGTTTAAGTTGGAGGTAGCGAAAAATTTCAGAGTAGGGAATTCCATACATTTCAGAAAGAGTAGGAAATGTGAATTTATGGGCTTGGACTAGGTTGGCTGCAGACTATCGGCTAAAGGAGGAGGGGGATGTTCATGCTGGATAGATTTGTAAATAGGATAGAAGAGGATTATGGGGAGATTGGAATTTAAATTTAGTTTTACGATTATCCCACAACTGCAAGGAATGGCAAGTAAACGGGTTCCTCGCTATCTTGTGGTCACTTGGGCGAAGCCACAATAAGTTGGCAGAAAGGGGGTCACACTCTATGGATTCCAATGCTACTCAGAGAGGAGTTTTTTTGCGAGGTGTGATATTTTGGTATTTTGGCCATTTGGGCCACCTGGTAGTATTTGTATAATATACACCATCCCTGTGCTGTGCTGACTTCCTCCTGGGGCTGTGCCCCTGCTGTGCTCATTATGAGGGGCTCCCACCATCCCTGTGCTGTGCTCATTATGAGGGTCTGCCACCATCTCTGTGCTGTGCTGACTTCCTGTTTTTTTTTTTAATTCATCATAACGAATAATCGTAATTATTATGACAATAAAAAAACAATATTAACAAACATTCTTATTTTGTCTGATTCTGAATCTCCCGTCGACTACCAGTACCAGTCTCCCACTCCCATATTAAAAAAGGTAATTTTCCCAGCCCTCACTCAGCAGCAAAAGAAAACCTCTGGTCAACAAAACACCAGTCAAATTTGGATCCGAAATTCATCAACAAAATTTCGTAAAATTTGTGAAATTCGGAAGCGTAGAAATTCGGATTTCGGATGCTTCTGAATGTATAAATTTTCGGAAATTCTTACACATTTTCGATTCGTGCGAAACGAACCGCACATGTCTACGAAATATAGCTAAATATTTACATTTGTATGGGCTAGTAGTTATCTGGGGGGAATTTATACTGTCTGCAATATCTTTACACACTACTCGGCACTTAAAGGAGTTGTAAATAAAAAAAATGTTATGCTGAAATGACTGTTTACAGGGTATGGAGACACAATAGTTAACTGATTCCTTTTAAAAACAATTAAAAATAGATAAAAATCAATCATATAATGCACCTGTAGTTTCTAGTTTCATTTTTGCATGTTGTTTCCTGCCTCTCTGCTGTACAGAGCATACAGAGCCACAGAGCAGTGATGGTTTGAAAAACGAAACTGATTCAAAGGGGAGGTGCTGTGGGGTTTTAGACACACAGTAATCACACCTTCTTGAAGTTAGTGACCACAGAGAGAAAGCTCCCAGCACTGTGGTTATCAGGAAACAGACAACCAGGAAGTGTGGAGATCAGAGAAGAATTACAGCAATTTGAGAGCAAAAACGAACAATGAGGACATGAAAACAGCACTGCATTAAGGTAAAGGAAGCTATTAAGATAAAAAAATGTTTTCCTTTACAAACCCTTTAACCAAACCCTTTACAACCTTGTCAGTCATCCCTTTTGTTTCTAATCTGCTAATTAGAGACTTCCCTCTGTCTGATTATGCATTGGTCCTGATGTTCCTCTCAAAACCTCTTGGCCCGAGTAGTCCTTTCCGTTGGCACATTAATGAAGCATTGTTGAGTGACCCGGAACATTTTCAAAATGTTACATGATTTTGAGAACGTTTCAGAACTATAAGTGAATATGTCAACATTTTTAGCACTAAATGTCACCACCTCAGCTCCTTTAGTTTAACGGCCCAAAAATCATTTTTCTTTCAACTGGAATTCTTCCACTATTTCCTATTTGGGTGTTAATTTGGTAGCTAATATAGACCAGCTTTATACAGTTTCATTGACTTACAAGAAACTAAAGCCCTGTACACACGATCGGTTTGTCTGATGAAAACGATCAGTTTGTGTGGGCCCCATCAGTTTGTTTTCCATCAAAAAAAAAACGATTTTCTGTGTGGAAGCCCAACGGTCAAAAATCCATGCATTCTCAGAATCAAGTCGACGCATGCTCGGAAGCATTGAACTTCATGCAAGGCTTTCTCCCTGGTGTGGAGAAAGCCTCTTAAGGGTGGAGGGGGCGAGCAGGCAAGTCAGGACACTCTCTACTTTGCAGATAGAGAAAGGAGCTGTGTGTTAGTGGGCGTCCTGACACTCCTGCTCGCCCCCTCCCCCCTCAAGAGGCTTTCTCTACACCAGGGAGAAAGCCTCACATTACGGTGTGTGTAGTTACAGACAGAAGAACAGGAAGTGAGGATTTCTCATAAGAAATAAGGAAATTTAAAAGCAAAATCAAAGGATGAGGTAAGTGAAGGAGGCCTGCACTAAGGTAAAGGAAGCTATTTAGGGAAAACAATGTTTTCCTTTACAACCCATTTAAATACTTGATTTTTCTGTGCTTTGATCTACAGTTTTTTAGGTTGGTGACAGGGTCTGTTTAATGAACTTTACTACATGAAATATTAGCACAACAAATGAAAATCACATTTACCGTTGTCCATGGATAAAAGGAACATGATCAATTATTTCTATTAGCAATTCATTTATGTTAAGGGATAATTGAGAGATGGTGGGTAGATCATTGATCTTGGCTTGTTGAATCTGTATATTAAAGTCTTCATAGTGTCTTCCACAGTGAGAAGCAAGCAGGTAATTACATAATCCCGGAAATCGATATATTTCTCCATCAAATGTCCTAAAGTGAAAATTACCCCAGGTACTGCAGAGCTGACTTTCTTTGGACTTTAAAGCTAGAAAATGCAGAGTAAAAAAAGACATATCGTATTAATTAAAATGTAAAGAAACACATAGAACCCCTAATTGTTTTTTTATTGCTGTGCCCTATCGTTTTCCTTTATAAGAAATGGAAAGCACAGCTTGAATATATGACTGACCCCACATACAAATTACAAACTACAAACAAGCTACAAATTACACACCTAAGCAAGGATTTTGAAATATGAATATACATTAATAAGTCTATTTGCATTAAGCTCAAAGTTTGGGGTTTATTGTCTGAATTAAAGGGGTTGTAAAGACAAAAATATTTTCCTCTTAAATTAAAGTCTGACAGTAGCTGATAAAGTGAAAAGTAATGTTTTGCATTATAACTAGTTTGATACCTGTTGAAATCGAGCTGTTTTATTCACCTCCGTCACTCCTGAATCATTATTCTCACTGACTTCCTGGTTTGCGGTGCGCATTCATTCTTGCTACATCACAGCCTAATGGGAACTACAGTTCCCATTAGGCTTAGCCTCCATGCCTGTGAGGGATAAGAGAGCATCTTCACGCAGGGCTGTAGTCATAGGGAGGGGGTGAGCACATTCTGCTTTCCACCATGCAAAACGGCTCAGATTCTGGTGGAAAGCAAGAAGAGGAGTGACAGGAAATGGCATTTTCAAACCTGGATTACTGTATTTTGGAGGTCAAAAGGAAAAACAAGGTAATTGATATTTAAATGCTCTAGCTTACAGCAATCAATTGATCTAATAAAAAACTAACCTTTAGTGTTCGTTTAAGGTGTATGCAATGCCAATCCTTTGTTTTGTTTTTAGTTTTGAAATAAATGTGAAAGGGTTATGCCGTGTACACACGATCGGAAATACCGACAACAAATGTTTGATGTGAGCTTTTTGTCGGAAATTCCGACCGTGTGTAGGCTCCATCGGACATTTGCTGTCGGAAATTTCTGCCAAGAAAAATTTGAGAGATGGAGAGCAAAAGTTCTTCTCGGAAATTCCGATCGTCTGTATGGAATTTCGACTCACAAAAATCCTATGCATGCTCGGAATCAATTCGACGCATGTTCGAAATTATTGAACTTATTTTTTTCTCGTCTCGTCGTAGTGTTGTACATTACCGCGTTCTTGACGTTCGGAATTTCAGACAACATTTGTGTGACCGTGTGTATGCAAGACAAGTTTGAGCCAAAATTCTGTTGGAAAAAAATCCACGTTTTTTTTGTCGGAATTTCCGATTGTGTGTACGCGGCAATAGACTTTGTCTTTGAAACAGGAAGTGGAGGGAAACCTCCCCAACAGGACAAAGACAGACAAATAAAATGGACAGGGGTCTTATCCTTTTCATGCTCGATTAAAAACATAAAAGAAAATATTTAAGCTATAAGTACACTTTAAGTTATTGATGCAAGCCCTTTTATAACTTTAAAATATATAGTTCATTTCTAGTCAGGACTTAGAAATGAAATAGGCAGAATTAACAAATTTTATAGATAAAGAGGTTTATTTATCAAATAAGTTAAGCCTCTCAAAAAATTGTACATATATTCCCTTCAATTATCCAATCTAATGAAAAGCAATACCTGCTCACTTAGAAAACCCAATTAGGCTCACATGCTTTTCACATAAGAGTAAAGGTGTTTTTGTATATACACTATATTGCCAAAAGTATTGGGATGCCTGCCTTTACATGCACATGAACTTTAATTGCATCCTTGTCTTAGTCTGTAGGGTTCAATATTGAGTTGGCCCACCCTTTGCAGCTAAAACAGCTTCAGCTCTTCTGGGAAGCCTGTCCACAAGGTTTAGGAATGTGTCTATGGGAATGTTTGACCATCAAACAGTTTGGGGATGGCCCCTTCCTGTTCCAACATCACTGTGCACCAGTGCACAAAGCAAGGTCCACATGATGCCTATCCCAGAAACCCTTGCAAATAGCCTAGGCAAATAAGGAGGAGGAAGTAATGAAGGACTACAAAATAAAGGTATTTACAAGCAACAAATTAAATACAAATTGTCCATTCTGAACACTATGAGATTAGAGCATGCAGCACAGACAAACATAAAAAAATGGGTGGAACTCCACTTTAAGGTTTAGCATTCCAAGGATGCAAGGTGTTGGCAGCACTCTCAAGCTCACACTTGCATGTTTGCACTTATTTTACAGCCAATTTAACATTTCATAGAATGAGCTATGAGGATGCATACACAATTCCTGAATTGGATTATACCTGTGTGTTTACACAGCTGCATGGCAATAATACAGCTTCTGATTGCCAGTGCAGAATACACACAAACCCCAAAGAAGGAGAAATAGGGTACAACTACGATAGGTATTAAACAATAGCTGAATGAACAATTACACATAAGATACAAAACCAGTAAACCTTGGAGTTGAATGTGTGCACTAACCTCTGGCGTGGGTGAAATGGTGAGAAGTCCCTGGTCATATTGAAATCTACTGTCCACAGTAAGTGGGTAGTCAATACATTAATAAACTAATTAGGGTCAAACCACAGATCAGTGCATCTGTGTTTTATTGCCTCAGACATGAGGGTAATAAAGTGGTCAGCAAAGGCAGGTTTCTGTTGCCCCCATTTAGTAAGCTCCAGGTCAGCACTGCACTATAATGTTGTGGCATCACCACTGGAATATTTTAGATAAAGTTTTTGCCCCCTTTGTGGAGATTGTTTTCCTCTCTTTTTGGGAAGGACTAAACACTCATGTTTTACTGATGTCCTTCCTATGCCAGTGACAACCACCTCCTTTATTTCTTGTTTTGCTATAGCTGGGACACTGCTTGCCTTAGTATCACAGGGACAGGAAGTATGAGAAAATAGCCCTACAGGGGTCACAGACAGCAATAAGAACTTAACATAAAATATCTCTCTACCAACATTTATACAACAAAAAATGTCAGCTGGTGTTAAGGCTTTGGGAGTGTAAGGCAAAAATTACAATCACTTATGTTTTATAACATACAAAGAATGGTGCATGTGGCAGGAGCCATTCACAGTTATAAACAATATAAAATTACCCCGCACATATCTCTTCTAGCCAGAAATAATTGGTTCTACTATTCTTTTAAAAAAAAACAGTAGTGTCAGTTGGCAAGCATTTGCAGACACTTGTGGAAGCTGCATGTCATGCTGGAAGATGGGGGGACAAGCCTTCCTAAAGGTGACAACTGACAACTTAACATTTCATTCACACACAACCACGCTGCAGGAACTTGCAGCAATTCACTGTACACACTGATACAGGTACACCACTTAGCTTATAATGAATTACTCTAATCAACAACATTTAAAAGCCTAGAGGATATTACTAGACGCTATCTAGGTGGTGAAGGTTCTGTTGTATGGGACATAAGTACAAGAACATGTTCATGATGTGGATTAAGATTTTAGTAAATGATACTTGATATAATCTGCATATTTTACTGTTTATGTTTTTAATACTGTATGTGTATATGCAGATTTTTTACCTTGACTAGAACTCAATAAACTTCTTCGTTGTCTGACTTTATGTTCCCCAGTAAGGAAAATATGTTCCGCTTGGTAGCAATGGCTTTCTGTAAATAAAAAGATACATTTGGATGTTAGATGTCTGTAAACGTTTTCATCCAGCACTGTAGAAGAGAGACAAAAGGGGAGATAGATACTAATTGTATGCACCACTTGATTGCTAGTGATTAATAGTCCACTTCTAGAGGCATCTCAGTCAGCTTTTGAGTCCTAAAGAAACTGTAGTGCCGTGTACACACAATCTGGCTTTTGCCCGGAAAAATCACATCGGAATTCCGACGGGATTCCATCAGAAAAATATAGAACATGTTCTATATCTAAACGCTGATGGAATTCATCGGAATTTCCGATGAAAAAATGGGGCTACACACGACCAGAAAATCAGACGGAAAAAGTCCATCAGACTTTTTCCACCGGAAACTCCGATCGTGTGTACGGAGCATAAGTCAGAAACGAAGGATGGGGATGAAAGTGCAACGCCACTGATATGACCTCAGAGTATAATTGTTTTTTTGCTAAAAACAGTGCTGTGCTACTTGAAATCTGTGAACAATAAACTGTGTGAATACAATGGCCCGGATTCACAAAGCACTTGCACTGACGTATCTCGAGATACGCCGCGTAAGTGCAAATATGCGCCGTTGTATCTATGCGCCGGACTCAGAAACTAACATACGCCTGAAAATAGGCTTCATCCGACTGACGTAACTTGCCTACGCCAGAGTAGAGTGGGCGCATATTTACGCTGGACGTATTTGGCGCTCCCATTGATTTTCTATTCACATATGCAAATGAGGGAGATACACCGATTCACAAACGTCCGTCCAACGCAGTGCGCGTACAGTCATACGTCCGGTGTAAAGTTATGCCCCATAAAGGAGGTGTAACTCAACCCCCAGGAGAGATGTCGCTGCCGGAGGGGGGAACAAGGATCGAGGCAGAGGCTTCGATCAAAGGTAAGTACTTCATAATGAGCTAGTATGCTATGCAATAATAATACTCAAAACCTTAAGTGTAAACATCTAAAACGAAAGTTCATGTGAAAAATATTTGATTGAAGAGGATCCTGCCATAAGTCAATTCACCAAACAGTGCAAACAAGGATGAGTGCTCTCCACCACCAGTTTCACAGGCTGCTCACCTCATATCAGAGAAAAATGAGAAGTTATCCCCTCTGGGGAAATGATGACACCTGGCGTGCTGTAGATCACAAACCTCCATGGAATAAATGGCTCCTTAATAGGGTTCCAAGTACCCCCCGATCATCTTGCCCAATAGAGTGGTTATATGTAAAAGAAAGGTAACATCTTGTGCTCCCTGTTTCCAATCAATAGAGGTATTTCTTACCCACAGGACTAAGAAAATTGGGAGAGATGAGTGAGTGTGGAGGACTGGGAGAGCTGAGGAGACTATGCAAGTCCAATGGGAGTCTGTGAGTCTCAATGGAATGAGAGATCTTGGAGTGGGTTTCCTGGAGACCCCATATTGAGAGGCAAGGGAGTGAGACCATGGTGATCGATGCTAGAACTAAAGGTCAGGAGAGCTCAGCGAGCTGGGAGAGCTGAGTTTGAAGGATCCTGACAAGAGCAGTGGACCTGCTAAAGAAAATTCTGGTTGACTTTGCACTTTTGTTACCTGTTTTGATGGCTGCAGGGGATCTATTTTACTGATTTTATTATTATCAATAACAAATTCCATACAAATTACTTAGCATCACAAAATTTTACTTAGTTCTATATTCTCTAAAAGGGGCAGTACTGGGAGGTGGTTAGGGGCTTGAACCAATGGGCGAGTGCTTGGAGATGGATAGGGGTTGGAGACAAGGGGGGATTTGAAAGGTGAGAGTACATGGGGGCTTGGGCAAATGGACAGCACATTTTGCCTACATTCTTTGTGCTTCTCTTACTCATACAAACAAGTATAAATGTGAAAGAGAAAAAAATCAAAGATTATAATCTGCTGTTATGCTGTGAGAGAGTACAAATAAAATGGAAAAGGGATATATATTCATTGGTTTGCACAAAAGTTATCTTGTATACACTCTATGGAATAGATTTAGGGGCTTTTATTTTTTATCACATTTACTGGTAATGGCGGCGAGCTGAGTTTTTAGACAAACTGCAACATTGCAGGTGGACAAATTTGACCCCAAATTACACTTTTTGGGGACCAGTGACATTATTACATTGATCAGTGCTCTAAAAAATGCACTGGTCAAAGTAAAAATGACACTTCATGTACCAACAGTATGAAAGGGGTTAAAGTCATTTAAGACATTCCATTCCCAAACACAAAGGCAGCTACCGAACACTCCAACCAGCCGAACAAGAAACCCATATGAATAATTCTCCCCCAAATATGAGACGAGGCTCTGTGTTGAGGGTCAAACAGGAATACATTTTATTGAAAGTAATACAAGTTTTATACACAGTCAAAAGAGGAGGTGCATACTCCCTGCTCATATTACTCTGGGAATACACCTGTGACCATAAACCTAATTAACATGAGCTCATTAACTAATCCCTTTTGACAGCCTAGATGACTCAGAGACATGACCTTTAGGCCAGACTTGCCGTATTGTAGCTCAGAAGACACAATCAACATTATCACAAATTAACACAGAACTCCTTCACACAATAGCAGAGTTAATTAACACAAACAATAATGGGGATCTAATGACTCTTACATTGAACTTCCTAGAATGCCCATCCCCATGACCAGGAGTTATACTTCCTGGTCATAGTCCTTACAGTGTACATGGTATAAAATCTTCATATTTCTTGAGAGATATTGTTAATGAATATTAATGTCCCATTTGTAATCCAATCCAATCACATTCTTAATGTCCATTATTTCCTTACTCACACTGTGCCCCTAATAGACACAGGGTAACTTAGCCATGAAAGGTGCATGGGAAGCTGAAACAAGGGTATAACATACTTTCCAAGGGCATCTGGGTTCCACGGGCCCTCCCGTTACAGGGGAATCACCTTGTTTATATAGGTAGTTCCACGTTTTGCCCCTGTACACCACAATTGCGTATCACGGCAGACATTTAGTCCGCCAGACCTGCTGGCATGCTTCTGCGATACAATAGTCAAGTCACCCAAGTTAAGTCAGAAACCATCATCATCACTGGAGCCAACTTGGCAATACGCTGTTAGGGGAACATGACTGCTAATTTGTTGTTTGCTAGTGTTATCCCCTCTCTGTAGGCTCATGCTACTCCCTTCCTTAACCTCAGAATCAAATAATGTCTGTGCATCGTCAAGAAGAAGTGGCTGATGATGTGTTTAAATAATTCAGCTGACACCTCCATGCATGATACTGGGGCTTTGGCAGGAGTAGTTGTGGACAAGGAGGCAAAATAAGCTGGCAACCAGTGGCATCACTAGGGTTGGTGTCACCTGGTGCAGTAAAACATGGTGTCACCCCCTCCACCAACTATAGTCGCCCCTCAGTACAGATCCCCTCCTTCAGTAGACCCCCCTCCACTAAGTATAGACCCCCCTCCATTAGTACAGACCCCCAGGATAAAGCACCCCCCTCCATTAGTAAAGACCCCCAGGACAAAGCACCCCCCTCCAAAGTACAGACCCCCCAGGAAAAAGCATTCCCCTCCATTAGTAAAGACCCCCCAGGACATAGCACCCCCTCCATTAGTACAGCCACCCAAGGACAAAGCACGCCCCTTCATTAGTAAAGACCCCCCAGGACAAACCACCCCCTCTATTAGTACAGACCCCCCTTAGGACAACGCACCCCCAAATTGGATCAGTGGTGACACACCAACACCTTAGCAACACTAGGTTAATCACACTACACTGCACTGTATTATATACACTGCACGTTACTGTGTTATTGACAGCGCAGTACACTGTATTATATACTCTGCACTGCACTATATACTGTGCACTACACTGTAATATATGCTCTGCACTGCACTGTAGTATATACTATGCACTGCACTATATACTCTGCACTGCACTGTAGTATATACCATGCACTGCACAATATACTATGCACTGCACTATTTACTTCACTGTTCAGGCATGCTTACATCCTGTGGTCAGAATGCAATTGTCAGCTGTGGGAGATTTTTACATCTGTGTTGTATGGAGGAATGGGAGAAAAAAAACTAAGTGGAAGGCGCATGCGCGGGGGCTCCTAAAATGGCGGCATAGGACCAGAGCTCCACACAGCACCGGCCATACATCGCTAATTTAAGCGGGCATCGGCTCTCCAGAGTCCTGCAAATTATGGGAAACAGCAGCGGAGACACCCGGGCACCTCTATATGCCGGGGAGAAACAATAAAAAAGCCCTGGAACCTCAATACGAGCCTGTGAAAAAACAAGATCTTTCCATTCAGACCATTTACAGTTTATGCAGGATCAGCTTGAAAATCAAAAATCGATCGAGAAGAGACAATTTTCGGATCAGAGGGTTACCGGAATCCATTACTGAGGTACAAGCTGCAGTACAGGATGTTATTAAATCCCTTCGATACCAGCTCATAAATTAGAACTGGATAGAGCACATAGGTCCCTGGGCCCTCTTAGGAAGGATGGATCTCCAAGGGACATTGTAGTGAAACCACACTTTTATTCTATTAAGGAGGAATTGATGAAAATATCCCACCAACAGGAAAAGATACAGTACAAAGGCTCAACTATCCAAATATTCTCCGATATCTCTCCCAACACCATCCAAAAGAGAAGATCTTTGAAACCCCTCCTGGCAGCCCTCACCAAGAAAGACATAAAATATCGTTGAGCCTTCCCATTTGCCCTGAAATGTACCTCTAATGGTAAACAACATCCATTCCATAACTTTCCAGAGGCCGAACGCCTGTTATTGGATCTAAAGCTCATTACTCTTGATTCAGACATAGATATAACACAACAGGTTTAACCAAAACTCCAATCCCTGCCTAGCCCATCTTTTTCTCTTTAGAGCAAGGCTAAGCATAAGAGAGTCAAG
This sequence comes from Rana temporaria, assembly GCF_905171775.1. Taxonomy (NCBI): domain Eukaryota; kingdom Metazoa; phylum Chordata; class Amphibia; order Anura; family Ranidae; genus Rana; species Rana temporaria. Next base: position 49,478,892 of record NC_053499.1, on the reverse strand, counting down.
GATAACCTCCCACCCTGATGAGTGGTCTTATACTTTTACTGTGAAAACTCTTATCCTTCCCCTTTATTTATCACCTTGTTTTTCAGGTGGAAATGGTTTTCTATACACTAAGTCTGAACCTACACTGACTGTTCCTTATCAAACTGAACTATTGCAGGGGTACCAATTAGTAGTCTTTATATTGTTTTCTAGGCTACAGTATACCCCATGTATCAAGTAGTTTAGTCAGTCTGGACTTATTTCTAATTACAACATTTTTACCAGTTTAAATAGTCTAACTTGCTAATTCACTAGGATTCACTGGTTAGCTGTTCATGCAATATATATGTTTTATGGTTTAATAGGTGCTGTCACTGGCCGGTGCTGTTGCATTGTGCCTCCACCTGCTTCTTGGTCCAGATGATTGCCAAACTCGGGGGGTAGGTACTTAGCCCTTCAAATGGGCTGTTCTAATGTTATTGTTCTAAATGAGGGGAGGGAGTCTTTCTCCTCCTCCCATTCTGGGCCGGTTTTTGGCCTTATGTTATGTTACATATTGAAATAGTTTTTCTCTGTCTTTTGTTTTTTTTCTCCCTCTTTAACTCCTTGTGTCACTCCAAAGCAAAGTGCACAACCCCTTTCGCTTACTCAGTGGGGAGAGAGGTAGGTAACTGTTCAGTGTTTTTCCCTTTTTGCTCCATGGCTGTTACTAATACTACTCCTTCTCTCCTTCATGTTATTTATCATAACACTCAGGGGTAGGGATGAGCTTCGAGTTCGAGTCGAACATGAGTTGGACTCGAACATTGGCTGTTCAACAGTTCGGCGAACAGTGAACAATTTGGGGTGTTCGCGGCAAATTCGAAAAGCTGCGGAACACCCTGTAAAAGTCTGTGGGAGAATTCTAAAGTGTTATTTTTAAAGGTTAATTTTCAAGTTATTGTACTAAAAAGTGTTTGGGGACCTGGGTCCTGCCCCAGGGGACATGAATCAATGCAAATTTTTTTTTTTAAACTGCAGTTTTTACGGGAGCAGTGATTTTATTAATGCTTAAAGTGAAACAATAAAAGTGAAATATTCATTAAAATTTCATACCTGGGGGGTGTCTAAAGTATGCATGTAAAGTAGCGCTGGTTTCCCGTGATTAGAATTGTCCCTGCACAAAGTGTAATTTCTGAAGGAAAAAAACTACTAGCAGCTATTCATGAATTGTCGGTCCCCACAATACAGAGAAAAGTAATTGAAAAAAAATGACAGGGGTCATTACCAGGCCCTTTGGGTCTGGTATGAATATTAAGGGGAACCCCTGCCATTTTTTTCAATGACTTTTATCCAGATTGCCAGGACCCAACAATTCATTAATAGCGGGAGTAGTTTTAATGACTTTTCACAGGAAAACGAGAGAGCCCCCTCTCCTGAACCGTATCAGACCACATGCCCTCAACATGGGGAGGATGCTTTGGGGTCCAAAGCACCATGTCCCCATGCTGATGGGGCCAAGGGTGTCATACCCACAACCCTTGCCCGGGGGTTGTGGGGGTCTGTGGGCAGGGGGCTTATCGGAATCTGGAAGCCCCCTTTAACAAAGGGGACCCCCAGATACCGGCCCCCCCTATGTGAATTGATAAGAGGTACATTGTATAATTTCACAAAAAAAAGTAAAATTGTTAAAAACAGACACAGACACAGCTTTATAAGTCCTTTATTAAAAAAAAAATAACAATTCAAAAGAAAAAAAAACATTCCAGCGATGTCTCCATCTCCACTCCAGCGATGGAATCCAATCTTGGTATTCAGCGATGGGTGATCTCCACGCTCCAGCGATGATGTCCAGAGGAACACACACACGATCCTTACTCCACGGGAGACACCCCGGGAATGACCACAGCCAGCCTGCCAGCTCTTATGTAGCTGAGGGCAGGGCCACCCGTGACGTGACCCTGCCCCCCTTTGACGCAAGGGGAAACGCCAGGCTTTCCCATTGACATGGATAAGTGGTTTCCGTTGCATCAGAGGGGGGCAGGGTCACGTGACGGGTGGCCCTGCTCTCAGCTACATAAGAGCTGGCTGCTGTAATTTCTGGGGTGTCTCCAGTGGAGTAAGGATCGTGTGCGTATTCCTCTGGACATCATCGCTGGAGCGTGGAGATCACCCATCGCTGAATACCAAGATTGGATTCCATCGCTGGAGTGGGGGCAGGGTCACTCATCCACGTCACGTCATTCCATTCCAAGACTAAGGGCTCTCCGATTTTTTCCGATCAACTCAACTTGGCATATATCTCTATAATACCAAAACCAGATAAAGATATCAGTCAGATTGAAAAATACAGACCTATTTCTTTACTTAAACATTATCTAAAAATATTGACCAAAATTTTAGCCAAACGATTAGCTGCTTTTATAGGTCTTTATATTCATTAAGATCAGGTCGGTTTTATTCCTGGTAGGCAGGGTCCTGATCAAGTACGAAGAGCAGTGGATCTTATATCAATAATGCAATCGAACTGGGAGGGAGGAAATAAACAGGAAGGTATCGTTGGACCTCCAGAAGGCCTTTGATACGGCAATATCTCTTTGAGGTCCTTAGACGCTGGGGATTTGGTCCAAATATTCTAGCGACCTTAGCAGCCCAATACTCCCCTCCGGAAGCTAGAATCAGATTGCAGGGACTCTTCTCTGACCCAATTAAGATAGGTAGGGGTACACGCAAAGGCTGCCCCCTCTCTCCCCTGATATTCGCTATTATGATGGAATCTTTGGCAATAGCCATCCGTCGTAATCAAAATATCAGGGGGGTTCAGTGCAGTCAAAAAATTCACAAATGCGCCTTGTTCGCAGGTGACCTTTTGCTATTTATAACTTCCCCAATCTTTTCCTTACCTGAGATATGTTCATTGCTCAACAAATGTTTTGATTATATCAGGTCTCAAAGTGAATATGCCTAAATCTCAAGCTCTTAATGTGTCCCTCCCAGACCATATAAATTCCCAATTGCAGGAATTCTACAAATTTGGTTGGAATAATTCTTCTATTAAATAATTGGTTATTAACATTACTTCAAATATAGAAAACTTGTATCAAGCCAATTACCCTCCTATGTACAAGAAACTGGAAGCTGATCTTAGTAACTGGGAGTCTCACAATATTGCTTGGATAGGCAGAATTAATTCGGTCAAGATGACCCTTTTACAGAGACTTTTATATTTGTTTTGTTCTCTTCCTATTCCGATTAAAAGAGATCATCTAAAAACTTTCCAAGGTAAACTTACTAAAATTATATGGAATAAAAAAGGTCCACGTTTATCTAACCATAGCATATATAACCTCCCCAAACAAGGAGGATTAGGTCTTCCAAATCTTCTTTGGTACTATCAAGCAGCCCGTCTAGCGCAACTGTCAGTTATATACCTTAAAACTGAGCATCCAGACTGGGTATTGAATAAAAGTCAAGCGGCTCCCTCTCTCTCTTTTGAATACTTACTATAGTGTCCTTCCAAGAGCAGACCTCCCATCATGTCCCCATCCGTCTCACAATCTCTTTCCTTGTGGGACTCGCTTAAAGAGTCCTGAAAAAACTGTCGTTTTTTCAGGACTCCTTTTTTCCGGTTTTTATTTTTTGCGCTATAAACAAAAATAGAGCGACAATTTTGAAAAAAATGCAATATTATTTACTTGTTGCTATAATAAATATCCCCCAAAAATATATAAAAAAATGATTTTTTTCCTCAGTTTAGGGTGATACGTATTCTTCTACCTATTTTTGGTAAAACAAATCGCAATAAGCGTTTATTGATTGGTTTGCGCAAAATTTATAGCGTTTACAAAATAGGGGATAGTTTTTTTTTTTTTTTACTACTAATAGCGGCGATCAGTGATTTTGTTCATGGCTGCGACATTATGACGGAAACTTCGGACAATTTTGACACATTTTTGGGACCATTGTCATTTTCACAGCAAAAAAATCATTTTAAATGCATTGTTTATTGTGAAAATGACAATTGCAGTTTGGGAGTTAACCACTATGGGGCACTGATGGGGTTATGTGTGACCTCATGTGTGTTTACAACTGTAGGGGGGTGTGGCTGTAGGTGTGACGTCATCGATTGTGTCCCCCTATATAAGAGAACACTCGATCGATGACAGCCCCACAGTGAAGAACGGGGAAGCTGTGTTTACACACAGCTCTCCCCGTTCTTCAGCTCTGGGGACCGATAGCGGGACTCCAGGGGCGATCGGGTCTGCGAGTCCCGCAGCCGAGGTCATGGAGCTTCGGACCGGGTCGCGGGTGCGTGCCATTCTGTCGACGTATATCGGCGTTAGGCGGTCCTTAACCCCTTAACGCCCACCGCACGACTATATACGTCCGCAAAATGGCACGGACAGGCAGATGGACGTATATATACGTTCCTGCCTTCTAGCGGGTGGGGGTGCAACTGTCATTTTCACAATAAACAATGCAATTTAAATGCATTTTTTGCTGTGAAAATGACAATGGTCCCAAAAATATGTCAAAATTGTCCGAAGTGTCCGCCATAATGTCGCAGTCACGAAAAAAATCGCTGATCGCCGCCAATAGTAGTAAAAAAAAAAAAATTAATAAAAATGCAATAAAACTATCCCCTATTTTGTAAACGCTATAAATTTTGCGCAAACCAATCGATAAACGCTTATTGCGATTTTTTTTACCAAAAATAGGTAGAAGAATACGTATCGGCCTAAACTGAGGAAAAAAAAATGTTATATATGTTTTTGGGGGGATATTTATTATAGCAAAAAGTAAAAAATATTGAATGTTTTTCAAAATTGTCGCTCTATTTTTGTTTATAGCGCAAAAAATAAAAACCACAGAGGTGATCAAATACCACCAAAAGAAAGCTCTATTTGTGGGGAAAAAAGGACGCCAATTTTGTTTGGGAGCCACGTCGCACGCGCAATTGTCTGTTAAAGCGACACAGTGCCGAATCGCAAAACCTGGCCTGGGCATTTAGCTGCAAAATGGTCCGGGGCTTAAGTGGTTAAGTGGTTAAAGTAGCATTATAAAAACTGTGAATGTGTTTAAGCACTATTCATACGTTGTTTAAAGTGTTACTAAACCCACAACAGTAAAATCAGTCTGTGCATGCAGTAAACTCACTGTGGAACCTAAGGGGTTAATCTTTTGCACTGTGTATAAAGGCTGTTCGATCCTGTTTCTCTGATCCTCCCCTTTTTTCACTGTCTTCAAAAACTAACCCGATATTTACAGAGCCAGGGAACGGGCTGAACATGCTCAATTTGGTGTGTATTGCTAGAGAGTTTTTTTCTTGTGAGGGTGCATGTGATCAGCACAGGGCCAATCAGCACTGTCCAGACATATTCATAAAGAGGATCAGGGGAGAATGAAAACGCCTCCTACAAGCTTTACTAGGAACTGATAGAAGTCACAAGGCTGCTATATACTGCTGATAAGAAATGGTATTTATCAGTTTATATTTACTAAAATAATTTAATTTCCATGTTCTGTGTACTGTGAGAGACCAGATATAGTGAGTGCAGGACCCTGGGTTTACTAACACTTTAAGCAATGAGTGTAAACAGGATGACCAATCGCATGATGGTGCCTGTATCATTTTGGGGCTTACATCACTTGACAGAGCCAGGACTAGAATAGCCTATTTTCTCTCAGATCAGTAACCACTGATGCCAAAGATCTCTTTAGCTGTGATGGGGTCCTTCACACTGATCCCCAATGTAATAGGATGTCCTTCCCGTTGACAAACAATGTAAAGGACATTCCACAAACTAAAAATTTCCTATGGCCATTATTGTAAGGGCCCTGTCACTACATTATTCTAAAACAAGTTCATGATGCATTCTATTTGGTTGGTGAGGGTTTCTCCCCTACCGTGTTTCCCCAAAAATAAGCCCGGGTCTTATATTAATTTTGGCAACAAAAGACACGGTATGGCTTTTTTTTGGGGTAGGTCTTACCATGTAATGTGCTGTCTTCTCTTCCCCTCTCTCGAACTGCCTGTTAGGAATCCCCAGTGTGAACTTAGTTAAAATGCTTGTAAAATCTTGTAATCCACTCTATTACTGTAGTATATAATGTACAATGTGTGTATTTCTGTAATATAATTGTGCCAAATACCTTCATTATAGAACCGCTCTGCGCTTTTGTGACCTACCGGAGCTCTCTTCCTCTTATTTTAGGGGTAGGTTTTATTTTCGGGGAAACAGGGTAATAATTAGAACTTAAAATTAAGTAAATTGAGCTGTTTATGTTCAAAGGATTGTTAAACATTAGAACAGGCATGTCCAAAGTCCGGCCCGGGGGCCAATTGCGGACCCCGTTCCAGTTTAATGTGGCCCCCCTGGTAATTTGGATATCTACTGTATTTATCGGTGCTGTCTCGGAGGGGACAGGGAGGGGCGAGGAACAAGTGCTGTCAAATTACATACAGGAGAATCTCCTGTTTACCCGGCGGCATCTGTAAAAGGAAGTCTGCCATTGGATGACTCCTCTGTCTATCATAGGAGGTGGGACATTGTATTAAAGAGGCAGCTGTGTAAACAGGAGATTCTCCTGTATGAAATCTGTTGGCGCTCGTCCCGCCCCCCCTCCCCTCCAAGGCTGCAGATGGGCATCGATCAAGCTGCATTCATGGCAATAGATAGGCTGCATTCATGGAAATGGCGAGGCTGCATTCATGGCAATGGTGAGGCTACAGATGGGCACTGATTGGGCTGCATTGATGGGCAATGGCCCTCATTTTGCTTCACATTTCTTTGTTTACATTTTTTTTCTTGAAACTTCCCTCCTAAATAACATGCCCAAGCTCATCTCTTCACCACACACAGCCACAAAGGCAATAGAATTCTTGTTGGGCAATGTATTAGTGCTCGGGCAAACACACTTTTTTAATGGTTCAAAGAATGTCAGCAAAATGGTCGGCCCTTTCCGCATGTTCACTTCATCAAATCTGGCCCTCTTTGAAAAAAGTTTGGACACCCCTGCATTAGAACATTACAGCATATTAAGTACACGTCCTTAGCTCTATGCCCTGTTTTATGTTAGTATTTAAAACAATGCTTCTATTGTTAATATTTAACACAATGCGGCTAATATGACCTCTTCAGTTCAAATGTGAGCCTATCAAAAAACAGGGCAGTTGACACACTACAGGCAGATAAGTCATTGTGTTCTAAATAAAAGTTATCAATATTGATCAGTAGGTCTGTCTAACACCAATTTATCAACGGTTGTTTATTGAAAGAATACATCATAATTGTACTGTGAAGTTTGTGCAGCAGTTCTTCCTCCCTTTCCAAAATCCTATATAGTCTTGTGCAATAATCCATGACATGTAGATGACTTTGATCTGTTCAAAGCAGACAGAACAGTGAATTATAGTCTCTCCTTTTTGCCTTGAGGTTTTTTTTTGTTTTTTTTTAACCACTTAAGGACCTTGCCTGTTATTCAGACTCAGTGTTTACAAGATTAAAACATTTTTTTTGCTAGAAAATTACTTAGAACCCCCAAACATTATATATATTTTTTTCTAACACCATAGAGAATACAATGGCGGTAGCGGCAATACTTTTTGTCACACCGTATTTGCGCAGCAGTCTTACAAGCGCACTTTTTTTGGAAAAAATTCACTGTTTTGAATCAAAAAATAAGACAACAGTAAATTTAGCCCCATTTTGTATATTGTGAAAGATAATGTTACGCTGAGTAAAATGATACCCAACATGTCATGCTTCAAAATTGTGCCCGCTTGTGGAATGCCGACAAACTTTTACCCTTAAAAATCTCCATAGGCGACGTTTAAAAAAATCTATAGGTTGCATCTTTTGAGTTACAGAGAAGGTCTAGGGCTAGAATTATTGCTCTCGCTGTAACAATGAACACCGTTTTCATATGCGGGCGCTACTCACGTATGCGTTCGCTTCTGAGCGCAAGCTCGTCGGGACGGGGCGCTTTAAAAAAAAAAAAAATGTTTCTTTTTTATTTTAATACATTTTATTAATTTGTACACTGTTTAAAAAATAAATAAATGGGTCATTTTTATTCCTATTACAAGGAATGTAAACATCCCTTGTAATAAAACAAAGCATGACAGGTCCTCTTAAATATGAGATCTGGGGTCAAAAAGACCTCAGATCTCATATATAGACTAAAATGCAATAATAATAATAAAAAAAAAAAAATGTCATTTGAAAAAATGACAACAGAAAAATGTGCCTTTAAGAAGCATGGGCGGAAGTGACGTTTTGACTTCCGCCCTGCTATGCTATGGAGACAGGTGGGGGCCATCTTGCACTCACTCGTATCCCAGGCAAGCAGGACACAGGACCCGATCGCCTCCGCCACGGTAACGGTGATCTTGCTGCGAATCCGCCACTGAGACTACCGTTATCGTTTACAGGACCGGGGCGGGGCTGGACGTGTGACATCATTGACCGCGTTTTCTTATATCAGGGAACACACGATTAATGACAGCGCCACAGTGAAGAACGGGGAAGCCGTGTTTACACACAGCTCTCCTCGTTCTTCAGCTCCGGGGGCCGATCGTGGGACTCCAGCGGCGATCAGGTCCGCGGGTCCCGCGGCCGCAGTTACGGAGCTTCGGACTGGGCCGTGGGCGTGCGCCATGGGCTCGCGCCAGCGACCCACAGCTGGGCATTTAAAGAGGATGTACAGGTACGTGCTTGTGCCCAGCCATGCCATTCTGCCGACGTATATGTGCAGGAGGCGGTCCTTAAGTGGTTAAAGTGCCGACGTATATATACATGATCGGGTCCATGTACACTGCTGTGCTGGTTTTCTGATGATGTACATGACTTCGTGTGGACTTTTACATGCACATTTCCCAATGTTTTATCTCTTTAAAAAAGAAATATGTTTTTTTTTTTGTAGAATTGTACTTACCTAGCTGGATGCAACATCGCTCTGATACTGCATCTGTCCCCTTCTGACTCTAACACCTAGGCTGCATTCACACTATAACGCGGCGTATTTTGCCGCGATTTGTAAAAAAAAAATTTTTTTTACGAAACATTTACATTGATGTCTATGCCGAACGCCGAAAGCCGCCTGAAAAAAAGGGTCCGGGACTTGTTGGCAGGCGTACAGCGTTTCGGCGTTCGGCGTGAGATGTGAACCATCTCATAGACAACAATGTAAATTCGCCCCTCCAGCGGCACGAGCGTCGGGCGTAAATACGCCTAGGTGTGAATGCAGCCTTAGTAAGTGAGTGAGAAACTTATATAGCGCATCACATGCGAACTGAATCGCCTCAGGGCGCTTGGTATCCATTCCCTACTGTATTTTGCCTTCAGAATAGATGGGTTTTGAGTTTATTCCTGAAGGCCTGGTGATTCACTTCCATTCGGATGCTGGTTGGAAGTGCGTTCCACATTCTAAGTCCTTGGACTGCAAATCTTCGTTCTCCTTTGGACTTGTATCTGACCTTGGGTATCTGGAGTAGGTGTTCATGCTCTCAAATTATCCAACAACAAATGTGTTCCGTCGGATTATCTGATCGTGCGTACACAAATCTGTGGGGCTAAAATCCAAAGTACAAGTACGCATGCTCCAAACCAATGCTAAACATCAGGCAACAATAGCAGAAGTTGCCCAAAGGGTGGTGGTAAAGAGTTGAAAAACCACATAGTTTGGTGTATGTTGGCTGAAAATGTTCTGCCATCTGTATACATAACAAGTTCATGAACAACGCCCTTCGGACAAAAATCCACAGATTTGTCCGATGGAAATCCGATCGTGTGTACGAGGCTTTAGAAAGAAAACAAGAATGACAGTCCCTATTATTTTTGCTGCAACGTGTTTTTCTTAAAGTTTATGTATAGCCAAAACTTTTTGTTTTTTGTTTTGGATGGAGTAGGTTAGGTTTTAGAACCTCTGGGAGATTTCTATTGCGGTTTATGACATCATTTGAAATAGCATTGTCTTCTCTGTTGATCCTGGTGACTATTGTCACTGAGCCAGAAATAGAGGCAAAACCACCAATCCACCAGAACAAGAGATGGGGGAACATATTCCAATGGGTTCAAATGTTTTGTTGAAAACTGTCTCCTTATTGTACCTTTACCCCATCCCTCAAGTGTTAACTTTTCTATACTAAAACAATATATATATACACAGGCATACCTCACTTTTAAGTACACAACGGGACCAGAGCATGTATGTAAAACGAAAATGTACTTAAAGTGAAACAATACCCTTTTTCACTTCTAGGGTGTAGTGGGGGGTCAGGGACTGTAGTGGGGGTGTCAGGAGCTGTAGTTGAGGTCTCAGGGGCTGTAGTGAGGGTGTCAGGAGCACACTGGAACAGGGCGGGGTATGCTCTCGAAGCTTCAGCTCCTTCTACAGCGGCTGCAAAATGTCCGTACAGTGCTTGTAAGGCACGTTACATACACTCGCAGGTATGTCCTTACTCGCGAGTGTATGTAAAGTGAGTGTACTTAAAGCGGGGTATGCCTGTATATATATATATATATATATATATATATATATATATATATATATATATATATACACACACACACACACACACACACACACACACACACACATACACATACACACATACACACACACAGCCCTCAAAAAATCCACTCGCCTGCTCGCATTTTGCGAGTGGATTTTGAGGGCTGACAAGGAAGGGCTGCATGGGAGCCGGGGGGCGAGCACCGCCGGCAGCCTGTGTGGAATGGGAGTCCTTCTCCCAGTGACCGCGGAGGATGTTTAGAGCACAGCGAGGGGAACACAGGATAACAGTTTTCATTTTCATTGCCGTGTTCCCTGCAGCTCGCTGTCAGATCCAGCCCCGCCTCTTGGTCCCCGAACTTTGATAGACAGATCACCCGTCCAATCCTGGTGAGGGGTGATCTGTCAAAGTTTCCCGTTGAGCGGCGGGAACACGGCAAGTAAAATGAAAACTGTTATCCTGTGTTCCCCACGCTGCGCTCTGATCACCTGGGCAGCTCTCCTGTTCCTTTCCTCCCCTGCACACAGGAACCAGGTAGGCTGCATTTTGGACACAGGCTGAATGGTGGACACAGGCTGAATGGCGGACACGGGCTGAATGGTAGACACAGGCTGCATTTGGTAAACACAGGCTGCATGGTAAACACGGGCTGCATGGTAAACACGGGCTGCATGGTAAACACGGGCTGCATGTGGTAAACACGGCTGCATGTGGTAAACACGGCTGCATGTGGTGAACACGACTGCATGTGGTGAACAGGGGCTGCATGTGGTGAACAGGGGCTGCATGTGGTGAACAGGGGCTGCATGGTGGACACAGGCTGCATTTGGTGGACACAGGCTGCATTTGGTGAACAGGGGCTGCATTTGGTGAACAGGGGCTGCATTTGGTGAACAGGGGCTGCATTTGGTGGACACAGGCTGCATTTGGTGGGCATAGGCAGCCTGCATTGGTGGGCACGGATAAAGTTGTTAATATTTATTTTTATAACTTAATTCTGCATAAAACATTTAAGTGTAATTTCATTAAATAATTTATGAGGGCGTGTTTAGGGGCGGAATTAGGGGCGGGCTGGGTGGGGCAACAGGTGGCGAGTAACCCTTGAGGCCTGGCTAGTAGCTCAGGACTTGAAATTTTGAGCCCTGTGTGTATATACACATACACATACACATACACATATATATATATATATATATAATATATATATATATATATAAAAATTGGAAAGAAACTGCGCTAAAATACCATAAGCAGAGAAAAGTGAAAAGAAGGGGAAAAAAAAACCTACAACCAAAATGACAGTCTAATCACTCCGAATGCTGCGATTAGTGAAAACATAAGAACTTTTTTAAAAAGCACAAAGCTGTGATTTAAATGTGAGTGACATATAATGCTATATATAGCTCACAATTACACCAAAAATAATTGAATTTGATAGCCACTAGAGGGCACTGTGTAACAATCAAAACCCCTCAGTGTTGATAAACAGTGATATAATAATACCAACAAAGGAATAAATTATATACATATATAAAAAACGAAGAAAAATAAAATGTGAAATTATATTAGAAGATTATAAACTATGATGATTGGGGCCTGGATACACATACATCGGCGCATATTTATGCCGCTGTAGCGTATCTCATATACACTACGCTGACGTAGCACAGAGAGGCAAGCACTGGATTCACAAAGCCAGTGCTGCCAAATCTGCGCTGGGTTTCCTAGGCTTAAGTCGTCGTAAGTGGAAGTGGGCGTGAGCCATGCAAATGATGGGCCGAGCGCCATAAAGATACGAATAACGAACGGCGCATGCGCCGTCCCGTGGACGCATCCCACTGCGCATGCTCAGAATCACGTCGGAACTACTCCCTACGATACGACGGATCACTGCCTACGACGTGAACGTAACCTACCCCTAGTCATATTCACGTACAACGTAAACGACATAAGATACGACGGCTTGTGTTCCCTGGTCCATACCTTTGCATGAGTTGCGCCTCCTATATGGGGAATAACTTTACGCCGGACGTACAACTTACGCAAACCGCGTATATTATGTGCCGGGCGCAAGTACGTTTGTGAATCAACGTATCTCCCTCATTTCTATGTTTGAATAGGAAATCAATGGGAGCGCCACTTGCGTCCAGCGTAAATATGCGCCCATGATACGCAGGCGTAGGCAAGTTACGTCGGTCTGATGAAGCCTATTTTTAGGCGTATCTCGGTTTGTGGGCACGGCGCATAGATACGACGGTGTATATTTGCACTTACGCGGCGTATCTCGAGATACGTCAGTGTAAGTGCCTTGTGAATCCGGGCCTAGGTCCATAAATTTTAGCAAATATATAAACAAACACCCGTGGTTTGTGCCAAATGTCATATAGGTTGAAAGCGTGTCCAAAAAAACAGTGATATGTCCTCCACCAGGTTATGGATTGGCTCCTTACCAGAACTCCATGATCCCTTATTACAGGGGATCATAAACAGCATAAAAAGGGTAATCACTCCTGGTCACGTGGTTCAGACGTATATGATCCAATTGGGTCTCATTCACAAGTGGTTCCACTGGCAACCATTCCCACCATGTAAAAATAATGGCAGTCAGGGTGCCATTGTCTAACCTGCAGAGTCCTGCACGTCCCTCCAAGGATAAGCCTCCCCAGACCATGATTGACCCACCACCAAACCGGTCATGCTGAATGATGTTACAGGCAACATAATGTTCTGCTTCTTCAAACCCTTTCACGTCTGTCACATATGCTCAAGGTGGTGCTTTTTAAAAAAGTTCTTATGTTTTCACTAATCGCAGCATTCGGTAGCCAGTGGCAGACTTGTCAATTCTTGTGTTCAATGGCAAATGCCAATTGAGCTCCAAGGTGCTGGGCAGTGAGCACAGGGCCCTCTAGAGGATGTTGGGCCCTCAGGCCACCCTCATGAAGTCTGTTTCTGATTGTTTGGTCAGAGACATTCACACCAGTGTCCTGCTGGAGGTCATTTTGTAGGGCTCTGGCAGTGCTCATCCTGTTCCTCCTTGCACAAAAAAGCAGATACAGGTCCTGCTGATGGTTTAAGAACCTTCTACAGCCCTGTCCAGCTCTCCTAGAGTAACTGCCTGTCTCCTGGAATATCCTCCATGTTCTTAAAGCGGAGTTCCACCAATATAAAAGTCAGCAGCTACAAAAAGTTTAGCTGCTGACTTTTAATAATCGGACACTCACCTGTCCCAGGTTCCAGCGATGCTGACGTACAAAGTCCCGCTCGTCTCCCCGTCCTCTCTGCTGCGCCGGCACCTTGACTGTGGGCACCCGGCTGTAGATTCACAGCCGGGCACACACTGTGCATGTGCGACCCGCGCTGTGTGCCGTGATTGGTCGAGCAATCATCTGGGACCTGTGACGTGTCCCAGATGATTGCCAAGAGGGAGGGGGAGAGGTGAACTTCCTTCCGGTGCCGAAGTGCCCTGGGAGGAAGGGGGAGCTGGAACCCTCTAACAAGAGGGTTTCCGCCTCCCCCCAAAAAAATTACACGCCAAATGGGGCATGTCAGGGGGTCACCTTCCCTTAAAGGGGAAGTTCCATTTTTGGGTGGAACTCCGCTTTAAGACTGTGCTGGGAGACACAGAAAACCTTCTGGCAATGGCACCTATTAATGTGCTATCCTGGAGGAGTTGGACTGCCTGAGAAACCCCTATAGGGTCCAGGTATCACCTCACACTACCAGTAGTGACACTGACCCTATCTAAATGCAAAACTAGTGAAAAAAGTGTCTGAAAAGATGAGTAGGGAACAAAAATGTGTCAGTGGCCTCCACCTATAAAACCATTCCTGTTTTGGAGATCATCTCATTGTTGCCCATTTGGTGCACCTGATGTTAATTTCATTAACACCAAAGCAGCTGAAACTGATTAACAACCCCCTCTGCTACCTAACTGACCAGATCAATATCCCAGGTGTTTAATTGACTTGATGCTATACTCTGATTAAAAAGTGTTACTTTATTTATTTTTTGAGCAGTATATATAAAATGGGAAAAATTCTTCCAAATAATATTTTTACTTCATCTGGACTGACCTCCTCCAATGTTTACTATCTGATGTAATATTTGGATGCCTTGCGTATTGATTTCTCTTACTCGATGTCTTTTGTACTGTCTACAATTTTGTAAATTAAATAAATGACCTCTGAGGGTGAAAAATAATTAAACATTTAAAGGGAGCGTACCATCATCCAAAATATAAATATATATATATATATATATATATATATATATATATATATATATATATATATATATATATATATATAGAGGAAATGGCTCTAAGGTCCCCAGACCAAGGAGCCAAATGCAAGAGGGTTTTTTTTTGGGCCATGGTTGGACTATCGCGGTACTATTGGCAAGGTTTGAAATGTACAAAAAGAACAGGTAAATAATAAGAAACATTTTATTGAATACAAAATCAAAAAAACATGATTGGACAATGAAGAGTTAAAAAATACAATAAATGACCAACATAACACCAGTGTAGTAATCCCAGAAGGGGGAGAAGAACAGTGGGTTGGAAGTCGTATCGAACATCTTGACGAGTTTCGCGGCTAGTGCCGCTTCATCAGAAGAGAGTCTACAATAGAATGACATGCGTCAAACAATGAAAGATTAAACATGGATTACAAGGATACATTGGGGAACATAAGGCTCAGCTGCTCACCTAAAAGCCCCTGCGCAAAAAGCAAAAAGGGCAGTGGCCACCACATGGGGTCTCGGATGGCAACGGAAGGCACTGGTATGGACGAATGGACCTACTAATGGGGTAGGCGAAGTGAAGAAAATTAGTATATTGAGTCCGGATGGTGGATAAGTGGGGTAAGTGCAGACAAGCGTGTCTGCACTTACCCCACTTATCCACCATCCGGACTCAATATACTAATTTTCTTCACTTCGCCTACCCCATTAGTAGGTCCATTCATCCATACCAGTGCCTTCCGTCGCCATCCGAGACCCCATGTGGTGGCCATTGCCCTTTTCGCTTTTTGCGCAGGGGCTTTTAGGTGAGCAGCTGAGCCTTATGTTCCCCAATGTATCCTTGTAATCCATGTTTAATCTTTCATTGTTTGACGCATGTCATTCTATTGTAGACTCTCTTCTGATGAAGCGGCACTAGCCGCGAAACTAGTCAAGATGTTCGATACGACTTCCAACCCACTGTTCTTCTCCCCCTTCTGGGATTACTACACTGGTGTTATGTTGGTCATTTATTGTATTTTTTAACTCTTCATTGTCCAATCATGTTTTTTTGATTTTGTATTCAATAAAATGTTTCTTATTATTTACCTGTTCTTTTTGTACATTTCAAACCTTGCCAATAGTACCGCGATAGTCCAACCATGGCCCAAAAAAAACCCTCTTGCATTTGGCTCCTTGGTCTGGGGACCTTAGAGCCATTTCCTCTATATATATGTCTACAATTTTGCATCTGCATGTATTGTATAACTATTAGCTTTGTTGGTAATATTTCCTCTGTAACACAACTACCCAATCATTTTGTACTACAAGGTCCTGTGCAAAATATTGTATGCTGGGAAACCAATAAAAATTTGCTATTTATAAAAAATAATTTTGCTATTCATACAAACATTGAATGCATATTTATATGGTTATATAATGGATGAGGTGGGCAGTAACACTACTGCTTTGCAAAGAAACTCTTATCTTATGTCTAGACATGTAAAAACAGGCTAAAACGTAACCAGAATTCTTGAGCTTGGCTCAAAACAAGTGAATATTGGACTGCTGCAACTCTGGTACCCTGAACACTGAGCCCCAAAAAAATATAAAAAGGTGCGCTATCCCTTTAACTAATAAAATACATACTGGTAACTCAAAATTTTTTTTTTAAAAAAAAACAGTGCAAAAAAAAAAAAATGGTATAAATTTATTGGTATTGTTTTATGAATTTTACATTTTTTTTGTTATGTATTTTATTATTTAATGGGACAGCGTACCTTTTTTTGGTACACATGTAAAAACAGGCTTATTTCTGTCTAACAAGCATTAACATGCATTAATTTACAAAGAATAGCTCCTATTTTAGTGTGCACTTTTTTTTAATTGTGTTTCACTATGGGGTTTTTTTGTTTTGTTTTTTACAGTAAAGGTGTTTCTTTCACATGGGAATAAAATCAACCAAAAAAGCCCAACTCAGGAAAAATACAAATACACTGCAAGGGTGACCTGCTGTTCCTTTACATCCAATGCAGGGCTATGGGCCCTACATTAGGCTTGATAATATCAGAGGGCCTTTGACCACAAGATAGAAGAAGATGCAGGAATGGTCTAGTAGCATGAAGGAGCTTGCATGTGTGGGGTAAAACAGCTTTTCTTAGTCCTCTAGACATGAATGAGAAATTAACCCTTGCAGCTCAGGGAAGGGAATTGGAGTTTAGCTTTAAGTCATTTTACACTTTTAATTTTGAAAAACATGATTAAAGCTAACACAGTTTATGCATATGTTTTAGAATTGTGAAAGTCATTTAAGATTTTTATATTTGTAGATTAAGTTATTTTTCATGCTTTGATACATACTTTTTGACTTACCTTTACATATTGAAGGATGGATGTGCAACATCCATATCCATAATGCAATTTGGAACTTCATTGTATCCTAAATCCTGGTGCAGGGATATCCAAAAAAGAATCTCCTTAGTGCCTTTCTAAAGCTAAGGCTTTATAAGAGTAAAAACTGGCCTGTATCCAGATGAAATTGTCCAAGGGTGGAGTTTACCTCTGATGCATGCACAGCTTTAGAGAATGCAAACTGTGTCCAGGGCAAGCTCATTTTATGATTTTATGATTATATTAAATGTAACATTTGTTTTTGATTGCCAACTCAAGTCATTAAAATCGACCTTTCATAAAATTGACAACTCTTTTTAAATAACCTTACAAGAAACCTTTTGTGAATACTTTTTTTTGGATGATTCATTATTTAACTTCCTGGTTTGTCACCTAAAAAATAAAAATGTAGTCATTCTCTGCCCCAGGCTGTTGGAATACAAATCAAAAATCCCAAAAGGCTGCAAAACAGTATGTGCCAAACTGTAACATGATCTCCAAAAAATATGGCAGCTATGACTCTGGTGGATCTGGTGTCACATCATCAGGGGTCAGCTGCAAGAACTAGGAAGAGCAACAACAAATGTAAATAAATGATAATATAAAAAAATTATGAAAAAAAAAATAATAATTTTATGTGAGAACTTACTTCTAATAACAGGGATTTTAAGGACACTGATGCTTGCTTTTCTTCTTTGTAAAGGCTTTTCTTGCCCAATTTTATTAAAAGCAAGGTTCAACACATTTCCAGAAAACTAAATTAACAAGTTTCCCTCATAGGGTTTTTAGCATTTCCTCCCAAATATATACACAATTGGCCTCCAGGTTTATAAGTGCCACACTCCTGCTCTGGCTTTACTCTTAAGGCTGGGTTCACACTTGTCCTACAACGGTCCTACATTGGGAGCTCATGTAGCATGACATGTGAAAATCAATGTTTCCCTATGAGAGCTGTCTTAACTGGTCCTACACAAGTCGGTCCGACTTTGAAAATGCTCCCTGCACTACTTTGGTCCTACATTGATCCTACTTCAGCCCATTGAATATCATTGAAGTCGGACCAAAGTAGGAGCCTTGTCCTAACCATCCGACTTTTGACATCCTACTTGTGATTACAGCAGCAGTAAAAGGAATTTATCTCACTCTGGGATTGTTTTGATTGGTCAAAGAACAAGTCAGACTATCACAAAGTCGGATCAAAGTAGTATCCTGTTCATGAAAGTAGGATGGATGTAGGACCAATGTAGGATCAAAGTAGGACCGATGTAGGACCAATGTAGGATCAGTGTAGGACCAATGTAGCAGAGCAAAGTAGGATCAAAGTAGTGTAGTAGTGTGAACCCAGCCTGAGGCTGGGTTCACACTACTACACTACTTTCATCCTACTTTGCTCTGCTACATTGGTCCTACACTGATCCTACATTGGTCCTACATCGGTCCTACATTGATCCTACATTGGTCCTACATCCATCCTACTTTCATGAACAGGATACTACTTTGATCCGACTTTGCGATAGTCTGACTTGTTCTTTGACCAATCAAAACAATCCCAGAGTGAGATAAATTCCTTTTACTGCTGCTGTAATCACAAGTCGGATGTCAAAAGTCGGATGGTTAGGACAAGGCTCCTACTTTGATCCTACTTTAATGATATTCAATGGGCTGAAGTAGGATCAAAGTAGGACCAAAGTAGTACAGGGAGTAGTTTCAAAGTCGGACCGACTTGTGTCGGACCAGTTAAGACAGCTCTCATAGGGAAACATTGATTTTCACACATCATGCTACATGAGCTCCCAATGTAGGACCGTTGTAGGACAAGTGTGAACCCAGCCTCAGGCTCTTTTTCTGCCTCCTACAGACAGTCTTCATACACAACTCTGCACACAAAAATTGCAGGCTTTTGCTTCTCTGGCTTCCACATGTCTCTCCTAGGTGGAGCCCTCCTGACTCCTTGGCAAAAACCTCCTCTGTCTGCTGGGGTGGAGCTCAGAACCCTGGTCCTGACTCTACAAAAAACAAGCGCACACCTGCACAATCAGGGTGCCACATATTCACAAAACACAGTCCCAGCAAGAAAATGACCTCAAACATACAGCCAATGTCATTTAGAACTATCTACAGCATAATCAAGAAGGAGTCCCGAAAGTGATGGTTTGGCCCCCACACACCACAGAGACTCTAATGACACATCTCACTGTGATTGTCTCTCTTTTTTTTTTTTTTGCCTTTGTTGATATTGTTTCAAATTGTTGCCAGAGTTTCAGTATATTTATTTATATGGGTTTCCTTTTGTTACCCTTATGCTTGAAACACATTAATTCACTCTTATCTTTGATATATATATATATATATATATATATATATATATATATATATATATATATATATATATATATATATATAATGTTTGTACATGGTGTTCCATTGTGCTCTATGTATTGATCTATGCTATGATTTCTTTGTCTCATTTCTGTGCTTGCAGCCCTGCAATAAAGTAATATTGCATTAGCCAACTAATTAATCAACTGATTCAATTTATTATGCAAATTTGTTTTAGCCCTGGTTCACACTGGGTACGATTTGGAACGATTTGAGATGCGATTTGACATGTCAAATCGCATCTCAAATCGGCGGCAATTGTCGGCAATGGCACTGTCCTAATCAGTGCGACGCCGCATCTGCGATTTCAAAAAGTAGCTCCTGTACTACTTTTTGCGATTTCAGGCCGCGATTTACATTAAATTGCGGCCGAAATCGCGGCAAAATCGCGGTAAAATCGCGCATTTTACCGCGATTTTGAATTCGCAGCAGTGTGAACCTAGGCTTAGGGTAGATTTAGGGTACATTTTGCCATTTCTGTTTAAGCCCTGGTTCACACTGGGTACAATTTGGAACGATTTAAGATGCGATTTGACATGTCAAATCGCATCTCAAATCGGCGGCAATTGTCGGCAATGGCACTGTCCTAATCAGTGCGACGCCGCATCTGCGATTTCAAAAAGTAGTTCCTGTACTACTTTTTGCGATTTCGGGCCGCGATTCACATTAAATTGCGGCCGAAATCGCTGCAAATCGCGGCAAAATCGCAGCCGCGAAATTGCGGTAAAATAGCGCATTTTACCGCGATTTTGAATTCGCAGCAGTGGGAACCTAGGCTTAATGTTGCTATGACTATGGCCCTCGCCGAAACGCATCTTTTCTTTTTTTTGTCACTCTTTTGTAACCAGTCACCAATAAATTGTTATACAGATTACAGTGTTCGTTTGTGACATTCCTATGTTTCTGGGTAAGACTTCTTTGTTATCACTTCCCTGCAGTCATAATATTAAGGGGTCTCCTTTACCTGGAGGGAGGGTGGTTCCTGTATTTCCAGATGGGGAACCCATCTCATCATCACCCTGCAGTTCTCCTGGTCAGGGGTCACCTTTAACTGGAAGGGAGTTCCTGTATTCCGGAGGGCCGGCCATTGTGATAAACAATGGTCACTTTTCACTTCTCCCACTTTCCTTCTCCCCACTTTCTTTTTATTTATCCCCGTGTTCGTCACTTTTTTGTCTTTTTTGTTGGTTGTTGCACGTTTGTCACAGTGTGATTAGTAGGGTGTGGGTCCTCGGACCTACCCTGAACGTCTTGGGAGTGGGTGGACATGGCCTTCTGGCTTAGTTTGCCTGGTCTCATAGGGTCTCCCTTTGGGGGAGTCCCACCAAGTACTTGGGTGGGTCTGTTTCGGCAGACCCTCTAGAGAAAGGGGTCCGTCTGTTTTCGGCCAGATGGACCATGTGAAGTACCTCAGTCCCCGTCTGGAGTCTAACGCCCCGGGGGATCAGGGTAAGGTCCTTTCTAGTGGAGGACAGTGTAACACCCGTTGCACGTTTTGTCTCATTATTTATGTGTGTGCACTTTGTTTGGCACCGGGTGGAGTTTTTGTTTTGGGTGTGTTTCACACTCCATGGGCTCTTAAAAAAAAAAAGGAGTTCCTGTATTCCTTGATGGGTGCTTCCCTGTATTTGTCTGTATCCCTGGATGGGTAGAAGGGGGTCTCTTCTAATTACCCCCATGCACTCCTCCTGTTAGGGGTTTCCTTCTCTTTTCTAGGAGTCAGTACACCTGGAAGTGTGCGTGTATTTGTGTGTGGTGGGGGTCCCTGACTCCTTTGCCACTGTTTTAGCGCATGCAATAACCATCCAATATGTTGCACCTTGGCACTGCGTGCACTTTTATTAGTCCTGCCTAATAATGCCCCTGGGGGGGTGCATTTTGACATCTTTTTTCCCAGAGCACAGCTGACTTTTTCCCGACTCTGGCTGCAAGGGAGCCACAGTGGGAGTTGCCTCTCAAAGTGGATTCCTCCTCTTGTACTGCTCCTGCCATCCCAAACCCTTGTGCATGCTCCAAACGAAACTGCATGCCTGCTTTCCCTCCACCTGGTTGCAGTTGATGCTGGGGCAGGAGACCAGATCTGGGTTCAGAGGGAGAGCTGGGGGGCTGGTAAACATATCAGTCCTTTCCTGTATAAACACAGTGAGCAATCAGTACCTATTGCTCGTGTTTTCATCCATCAGCGAAGCATAGTAAACTGTGTTTACTATGCTTCAGCTTGTGAATAAATAGAAAGTCTCTTTACAGAGACTATTATTCATAAATATGCAGTGCAGCTGAGGCTGCAGAGAAAGGGATTAAGGACTACTTTCTTTGCCTCAAAAGACTGACGGGAGAATTTACTGGAGGACAAATTGACCTGGGAGGGAGGGGGAAGGATTATACTGAGTGACTGACTGACTGGTGGGGAATGTACTGAGCTGCAGACTGATCTACTGCAGGACAGACTGACTTTGGGGGATGTACTGTGGTACATATTGACCTGGGGGGATTATACTGGGAGACAAACTGCACAAAAAAATTGCTGTGAGCAGCTAAAGTGTTCATGTTTGGCTTGACTAATAGGTGACAACCCTAGTCTAAAGCCTTGTTTACATGGCTGTTTACTTGCATGCCCTCTGTAGGGTCATGTTTTGCTGGCAAAGCGATACATGCAACATCTGACAATCCCATAGATGTCTAATGGAAAGTGCGGCTGCATGGACAGAGCCACTGCGTCCTTGAACTCAGGGCTGCTCACCAGCATGGATGTCACATTGGGACACAACGGCTGTGTCTGTGCAGCCATGTGTCCCAATAGAAATCTATGGCACTGCTATCACTGGTATGCACACAACACATGCATCCCTGTGCCAGAAAAACATGCACAAGGCACGCAAGTTATCGGCCGTGTGAATATACCCTTGCTTTGTACAGATCTACTGTATATACAGTAATTGAGTATAAGCCGACCCAAATATAAGCCGAGGCACCTAATTTTACCACAAAAAATGGGAAAACTAATTGACTCGAGTATAAGCCTAGGGTGTCCATCTGCATGCCTCACTGTGTCCATGTGCATGCCTCACTGTGCCCATGCCTCACTGTTTCCATGCCTCACTGTGCCCATGCCTCACTGTGCCTCACTGTGCCTCACTATGTCCATGCCTCACTGTGCCCATGACTAGACTTACATTTAACATGGGAGTATACAGAAGGGGTGCCTGGCTTTGAAAAATCGGTGCTCTTCGGCCGTGGGTCCCCCATACAGCAAACTTGAGGAGGAGAACTGGGGCTACATGTGTCCCAAGTTTCGGGTCCAGGGGACCTACGGCCGGCCGGTACCGGGTCCCCAAAGTTACCAAAGAAATTACCGTTTAACATCGGAGTCTATAAAAGGGGTGCCCAACTTTGAAAAATCAGTGCTCCCCGGCCGTAGGTCCCCCGGACAAAAAACATTTCACACTTGTTGAGGAAGAGTGTGGCTATACGTGTGCAAAGTTACTGAGTCCCCAAAATTCAGGAGATCAGGCGCAAAAACTTGAGTATAAGCCGAGGGGGGCATTTTCAGCACTAAAAAATGTGCTGAAAAACTTGGCTTATACTAGAGTATATACAGTACTTTTTCTTCCTTCTGTATTTCTATGACTAGAAAGAAGTTAGAATCTCCTTGAAGGGACACAGGTAAAAAAACATAATTGACTTGTACCATTTACTATGTATTATTTGGGAATACAATGTGTAGGGAATATGCAATGAACATTTAAACAAATATTTTTTTCTTTTAAATTCTGAATAGTTTTTTTTTTTTTTTTTTTTATAATTTTTTTTACAAAACAGCAAAAAAAAAAACTGGACACATAATCAAAAGATTTTTCATTCACAATCTTTATTTAGGCTTAGAGAAATAATGATTATTAAAAGGCTATCATCTGTCTATAAAGATGTGGGTTTGCTTGTCAAATACCCATTTGAATCTATCACATATCATTACAGGAAATATTCTAAGATATTTTCTAATATATATTATCCCTTTACAAATCCACCTTTAAGATGCAATCAAAATTTTCTTTCGATTATGTCCCTCTGTTTTCTTGCAAGACTTTATGGTTATAATTAGGAGATTCATTATCCATTATACACATCTTCAGAGATCTGAAATAGAATAATTGCAATGGTAATTTTTTTTCACTTTACTCTTTGGATACCCTTAAACAAACATTTACTATTTAGCTGTTGCGAGGCCCCTTTCATATGGGCGGCATGATTACGTCCACTTGTAAATTTTTCAGAAAGACCTGATCAGAAACTCCATGTAAATGAGCAGGCGCATATGTGTCCGTTTACATCTGACTATCACTGAGTCCATCCAGGTCTGGAAAAAAATAGAGAAGGTCTGCACTCTTTTCCAATTTAGTGGACCTAAGTAGTCTAATGTAAATGGATGTAGGTGCATTTTAATATGGCCATCAATAGATTCAACATGTCTCCAGTTTGTAAAAAACTGAAAAAAACTGAATGGGCACAGATGTCACAACAGTGATATCCATCCCATTGTGATCCGATTCAGCAAGGGATATGTTCACCGATCCCCTGTTGATCAGAGCGGATAAAGCTCCTGTAAAAGAGGTCTAAAGATCGAAGATTTGATCTGCTATATCAATAGTAATATTTATAATGCAGATGGGTAGGTATGTATGAGAAGGGTCTATGGCACACAGTAATTCTGGACAATGTCGGGTACACATTAAACAATACACAGGTAGCAACACCCCTTTAATTGAAGCCAAGGAAAGGGAAAGAGCATTTGTTGTCCCCTTAAAATAACTCAACACACAGCCATAAGGCTGCTTTCACACTGAGGCGTGCAGCCGCGGTGACGATATAGCCGCGCTATTTGTAGCGCGGCTATACCGCCGTATTTACCGCGATATTCGGGCGCTAGCGGTGAGGTTTTAACCCCAGCTAGCGGTATTACCGCGCTTTCCCATTGATTTCAATGGGAAGGCGCGGTATAGGAGCGGTGAACACACTGTTCCTATACCGCGGTAAAGATGCGGCTAGCAGGACTTTTGGTGCGCTCCTGCTAGCGCACGGCTTCAATGTGAAAGCCTTCGGGCTTTCACATTGAATACTACAGGGCATGATTTTTCATGCGGTATAGCAGCGCTATTTTTAGCGCTGTACCGTATGAAAAACTCCCCAGTGTGCAAGGGGCCTTAATGTCAAAACAAGGTCTCATTTGTAAATGGAGTGCAGGTGTGTTAAATTTGGTGTTACCCCTCTCACTCTCTCATACTGGTGACTAGAAGTTCAATATGGCACCTCATGGCAAAGAACTCTTTGAGCATAAGAAAAAAAAGAATTGTTGCTCTACATAAAGATGGCCTAGGCTATAAGAAGAGTGCCAAGACCCTGAAACTGAGCTGCAGAACTGTGGCCAAGACAATACAGTAGTTTAACAGGTCAGATTCAACTCAGAACAGGCCTCGCCATGGTCGACCAAAGAAGTAGAGTGCACATGTGCTCCGCACCATATCCAGAGGTTGTCTTTGGGAAATAGAAGTATGAGTGCTGCCAGCATTGCTGCAGAGGTTAAATTGGTGGGGGTCAGCCTGTCAGTGCTCAGACCATATACTGCATCAAATTGGTCTTCATGGGAGTCGTCCCAAAAGGAAGCCTCTTCTAAAGATGATGCACAAGAAAGCCCACAAACAGTTTGCTGAAGAAAAGCAGACTAAATACATGGATTACTGGAAAAACTGAAGCAGAGCATGATTGGGTCACACGGCATGGGATGGTAACTCTCGTAATCCAGCAGTTAACTTTTCTATTTGTAGCACCCTCCTAGATAGGTGCTAGAATGTAGTTAGTTTGTATAGTGTGGTCTCCTGCTTAACAGGAGATTGCTAGGTAAAACATGGTGGTGGGAGAGTCATGGTCTGGGGCTGCATGAGTGCTGCCAGCACTAAGGAGCTACAGTTTATTGAGGGAAGCCAATTGGAGAATTCCAACATTTGCTGTAACATACTGAAGCAAAGCACGATCCCCTCCCTTCGGAGATTGGGCCGCAGGGCAGTGTTCCAACATGATAACGACCCCAGACACACCTCCAAGATGACCACTGCCTTGCTAAAGAAGCTGAGGGTAAAGGTGATGGACTGGTCAAGCATGTCTCCAGACCTAAACCCTATTGAGCATCTGTGGGGCATCTTCAAACAGATGATGAAGGTCTCTAACATCCACCAGCTCTGTGATGCTGTCATGGAGGAGTGGAAGAGGACTCCAGTGGCAACCTGTGAAGCTCTGGTGAACTCCATGCACAAGAAGGTATAGGCAGTGTTGGAAAATAATGGTGGCCACACAAAATATTGACACTTTGGGCACAATTTGGACACTTTCACTTAGTGGTGTACTCACTTTTGTTGCCAGCGGTTTGAGGGGACAGCGAATTTACACTGTTATATAAGCTGTGCACTCACTACTTTACATTGTAGCAAATGTAATTTCTTCAGTATTGTCACATTCAAAGATATATTAAAATATTTACAAAAATGTGAGGGGTGTACTCACTGTTGTGGGATACTTTATATGCTTGGTCTGCAAAGTGTTATGGGTTAACATGGTCACTTTAAATTTGAATATGATATATTTATGATTTTCTATGCCCCAATATATTCAAGTATTATGCTTTTACATCTTTTTGCAACACATTTTTTTTTAAAGAGATAGAGAAAGAGAATCAGTTACTTGTATAGCTATTCTCATCGTAACATGGAGATATTACTGTTCCATAAATTTCACACTTCACAATTATACACTCATCGGGATCTTCATCCAGTCGAATAACTTCACCAGTTTTCATCTCAAATCCTTGATATGTACAGCGGCACCCTGAATGGTAATGAAAGGATATAACAATAAATCAGTTAAACAAGGATGATTAATATCTTCTATATTTTAAATTGCTAACTATAATGTTATTTGTATCCTCTGAGACATTCTAATATCTGATACAAAAAAACGTCATTACCATCATTTAGTAAATTCAAATTTAAAGATGAGATTAGAGCTGAGCTCCAGGTAAACAGATAAATATGAAGTTAAATACGGATATGGGAAATGCAGTGCAATGAAAATTAGTTGGGAAGGGGAGCTACACTTGTGTTGTTTTTTTTTTTTTTGTAAGGCCCCTTTCACATGTGCGGACCGTATGTCCGCATTTTCATCCATCCGTTTGCGGATGAAAACGGGACATACATTGGTCCCTATGTGATTGCGGGTGTCAGCGGATGAACATCCGCTGACACCCGTAATCACCCGCCTCCGCAAAGCTCCGATTTTGCGGACGGAAGAAAATCCTATTTTTTCTTCTGTCTGCAGACCGTGTGTCCGTGTCCATCCGATCCCCCCATAGGGGAGAGCGGAGAAAAGACAGGGCGGTCCCTGCACAGTGTGCGGGGACTGCCCTGTCAGCCGACGGCTCAGCGGGGATTTTACGGAGGATCCCCGCTGAGCTTACGGACACACGGAGGCGGATCATTACTGATCTGCCCCGTGTGAAAGGGCCCTAATGGTGAACAGAATCAAACAAGCAATGCCATCAATTGCTATTCAAGGTGCTAAATCTGTGCTCACACAGCATCAGCCACCATAGACTACAATTGCTGGCACATGAGCGAAATGTACATTAGAGATAGTCATT
The DNA here is from genome assembly GCF_905171775.1 of Rana temporaria. Classification (NCBI taxonomy): domain Eukaryota; kingdom Metazoa; phylum Chordata; class Amphibia; order Anura; family Ranidae; genus Rana; species Rana temporaria. The sequence goes on along the minus strand of NC_053499.1, from coordinate 49,451,743 downwards.
GAATTACAATTTCTGTTTATCCAACATTTTAAAAATAATAATTTAAGATTTAAAAAGATTTATTTTACACCTGCTTGCATAAGAAATAAAGTGAATGCCAGCAGAAACTGGTAGGCTATCTCATCGGAAAACACTGGGTGAATCTTTTGGCAAAGATTCCCTGGGCAGATTGCACAATGAATCTTTGATAAACAGATTCCTGAATGTATGCTTTATAAATACATTACTGCATGTATGATGCCGCGTACACACGATCGGTCAAACCGATGAGAACGGTCTGATGGATCGTTTTCATCGTACCAAACCGATCGTGTGTGGGCCCCATCGGTTATTTATCCATAGGTTAAAAAAAAGCAATCTTGTTTTAAATTTAACCGATGGATACCTAACCGATAGAACAAAACCGATCGTTTGTAGGCACATCCATCGGTTAAAAATCCAGGAATGCTCAGAATCAAGTCGACGCATGCTTGGAAGCCTTGAACTTCGTTTTTTTCAGCATGTCGTTGTGTTTTACGTCACCGCGTTCTGACACGATCGTTTTTTTAACCGATGGTGTGTAGGCACGACTGACCATCAGTCAGCTTCATCGGTTAACCGATGAAAACGGTCCATCAGACCATTCTCATCAGTTTGATCGATCGTGTGTATGCGGCATTAGTGTTTTTTCTTATCTACCTGGCGTTCCATTATGAGCGGTCATAAAATCACAATGTTTTATTCTTATGCTTGTCAGCCACTGTCTGGTTTATATTGTTCTCTGTGTCCTTGCTAGGGAGATTTACCCTCACTAAGGCCGGCCATAGACGGTGCAAATTTCTTTCCTGCAGCCACAACATTTGCACGATTCCACTATTAGCACAGACAGCGCTGACACAGGAATCTCTCCTGCCAAGACATTGGGGGTTATTCACGAAAGGCAAATCCACTTTGCACTACAAGTGCAAACTACACTTGAAATTGCACTGAAAGTGCACTTGGAAGTGCAGTCTCTGTAAATCTAAAGGGGTAGATCTGAAATGAGGGGAAGCTCTGATGATTATTATCCAATCATGTGCAAGCTAAAATGCTGTTTTTTTTATTTTCCTTGTATGTCCCCCTTAGATCTATAGCGACTGCTCTTTCAAGTGCAATTTCAGTGCAATTTCAAGTGTACTTTGCACTTGTAGTTTGCACTTGCAGTAAATAACCCCTATTGTCTTTTCCCAGCGAGGGGGCAGAGGAAGCCATCCCCGCCGAGAGAAGACCGCAATTATCAATAGTGGCTATAGTAGATTCTAGTGATAATCGTAAGAGCATTCGGCAGGCCGATTGTACCAAAGTTGATTGATCGATCAACTTGGTACATTCAGCCTGCCCATTAATGGTTCCAATTATCTAATCTAATCTAAGCTTGGCTGTGCTGTGGGCTCATTCTGTTGTACTGGGGTGTTCTTCCCACCCCTGTGCAGTAGATGGCAGCAGTGGAGTCAGGGTTTGGGTGCGCTTCCCCAGCAGCCAATCAGGAGGGTGTAGCCTTGCTGTGCATGCTGGGGGAGGGTATTTATGGGGCAGACGCCATTGGTTCTGGGTCTTCTTCGTCCAGTGTGGCACTCACCTTTAGGGTGGCCACATCACGGCGCCCCGGTGTTATGGCCTACCTGGCCAGGGCGTGCGTGCCATGCGGTGTTCCTGGTTCCGGGGCCATGTTGGTCCGGAACATCTGAGCAGTGACAGGGACCCAGTGAGCGTCTGGGTTCCCACCTTTGAGGATCCCAAGCTGTATTGCTGTTCGGTGGGGAGTCCGTCTGAGGAGCGCCAATGAGAGGCTGGCGATCCAAAAGGGTTTTGACAAACCACTGAGGATCAAGGTAGCCGGACATTGAACGGTTGATCACCTGTCAGTTGGTACCTGGGCGACATTAAGAAGGAGATCCAGGCGTAATTCACCTAAGGAGGATTACCTACTTAACTGCAACCAAAGAGGGTCTGTGGCAGAGGTGTCTCCCTGACATCTATTTCAGGAGGGTATGTGGCAGAGACTTTATCCTACAAATGTTCAAGTGATTCTTCCGGCTGCCAGGTCAGTGAGAGGGGCCGGCCTGGGTACACTAAACCAACTCAGGGATAGGAGTGGTACGGAAAGTGTTACATATGGGAACAGGACTGTTCCAAATACTACGCCTGAATCTGCTGTTCTCCATCTTCCTGCAAACTCTATCCCTTTCATCACCAGTTCATTGTTTTTTACCCGGCTGGGTAATAAAGAGCACAGCGAAGACACTTGTTACGGACAATCCTTTACTATTGCTATATGCACCATTCACCCCTAGAAATTCGAAAGAGCCACAAGGTAAATGTGCCACCCAAAACAACCAGCAGCTCCTCCGGGGGTAGTGCTACATATGAAAAAAAAATTTTTTTTAGTGGTCACAGAAGATGAGGGAAAAGCTTTCAATGGGTGTAACTTGGTCTGATAACAGCTGTCTAAAGCCGCATACACACTATTAGGTTTTCTGCAGATTTTTGTTTTCAGTTTTCCTTAAACCATGTAGTGCAAGGGCATGCCTGACTGCATACATATTGAAACTCTTAAGGTTTGACTTCATATTATATGGTTTTGGTAAATCTGTAGACACAAATCTGCAGAAAATCTAAAAGTGTGTATGGGGCTTAATAGTTTGTTCATACCATGGGCATTGGGCTGCATTGATCAATATTGCCTAAATATCTGAATGAGAAAAAGCATTGTCCTCTTGTGTCAGTTTTCACCAATTTGCTGCATTGATGTGTAATTAAAAAACTAGACAAGTAGCATTTTATTGCATCACAGTGTGTTGTAATGTACTGTACTGCAGTGTACAAAAAGCAAAAAATGCACCATAACACACATCATAAAAGCAAATTGCATGCACACACAAATGCACCAATACACATCTTTAAGGTATGCCCCTATGCTTAGAGCAGGGATCTTCAAACTACGCCCCTCCAGCTGTTGCAGAACTACACATCCCATGAGGCATTGTAAAACTCTGACATTCACAGACATGACTAGGCATGATGAGAATTGTAATTCCTGAACAACTGGAGGGCCAGAGTTTGAAGACCCACCCAATATCGGTGCTATTTAAATTTAAATGCCATTAGTTCTGGGTCTTCTTCACGTGCGGCATCCACCTTTAGCCCCAGCCCCAGCATTATGGCCTACCGGGCTGGGGCATGCGTGCCACGTGGAGTTCCTGGTTCCGGAACCATGTTGGTCCGGAACATCTGAGCTGTGGCAGGGAGCCCAGTGGTCGACTGGGTTCCCAATTCTTAAGATCCCAAGCGGTATAGCTGTTCGGAGTCCATCTGAGGAGAGCCAATGAGAGGCTGGCGATCCAATAGGGTCTTGACAATCCACTGGGGATCGAGGTATCCGGACACTGGGAGGCTGGTCACCTGTCAGTCGGTACCTGAAAGAAGTTGAAGGAGATCCAGGCGTAATTTCACCAAGGAGGTTTGTCTCCATAATCTGTGGCAGAGGTTTCTCACTGACTTCATTCCAGGAGGGTGTGTGGCAGAGACTTATCCTCAAAGGTTCGAGCGATACTCTGGCTGCCAGGTCAGTGAGAGAGGCCTGTCCAGGTACGCCATTCCCACTCAGGCAGGAGTGGCGCAAGAAGTGTTACACGTGCGAGCAGGACTGTTTCCCTATTGCTACGCTTGAATTTGCTATTCTTCTTCTTTCAACTCTACCTTCTTCACCACAAGTTTTATTGTTTTTACCCGGCTGGGCAATAAAGAACACAGCAAAAGACACCTGTTGCGGACATTCCTTTACCTCTGCTATATGCACCATACACCCCTAGGAATTCGGAGAGCCACAAGGTAAATGTGCCACCCAAAACAAACCAGCAGCTCCTCCGGGGGTAGTGCTACACATGTATTCTCAATTTTTTCCTTCTTTTACTACTTGGTAGGGGGGGGGGTTGGGGTTTTGGGATAAGTGGCAGTTCTGGGGGAGTTCTGATCAACCAACTAAGGTGCTCTTGATCAAGGTCATCTGAAAAATGTAGTGAGGACTTTTAATGGCAACTATAATCGAGGTAGTGCTACTCACTGTGTCTCCGGCTTCACTGAGTCTCTGACTTTGTGGTGTCTCATAGCAGTGACACCTATGCCGAAATCAGGAGATAGGGGCTCCTCTAGTCCCTGCCACTTCACATTCCTCACCAGTCAGCTGACCTCTAGTCTCTGCCCCCCAGGCATGCTGTAAACTGAATGGGCGCCTGCAAAAAGGGTAAGTGGGCAGCCGCAGGCTCCAGGAACAGCACAGCTGGATGGCCATAGGCTCCAGGGACAGCCCTGCTGTGTGGCCGCGAAAAGTCTGGGAGAGCAGCGCAGGCTTCAGGAACAGCCCAGGATTTGGTGACCCTTGGCAAATCATCATTCTACCCCCGAGGGGGTCCTGACCCCAGGTTGAGAACCACTGCTTTAAAGGCAAGTGTAACAGAAAGCAGATGTTGTATAATATGCTAATATGTGAATATGAGCAGAAGGACATACCCATCGGGACAAAATGACACTGAATTCCTTTTTCTGTGCAAATGCTGAAAGACAAAAGGGACATGAATAATCTTAGGAACACCATCATAATTTTATTTCAAAGACCATAGACATTTCTAAACAGTTTATTTCTTATTTTCCTTAGTAGCTGAACAAATTTAAAATTGGTCCAAAAAGCATAATAGATCATGCCATCTACAAACATCAGAAAGATGTGGACATTTTGAAATGATAGAACCAGGAAACAATATCTTAGCCATCCAACAGGTATATAAACATCAGTGTTTAGTTGACTAAAACTGACTAAAACATTTTAGTCGACTAACTTAATACCATTTTAGTCAACTAAAATACGAATAAAAAAAAAAAAATTGAATAAAAAAAAAATTGAATAAAACTAAAAAATTGAGATGACCAAAATGGGACTAAAACTAAAATGTCATTTTAGTCAAAAGACGAAGACTAAAACTAAATTGAAATTTGATGTCAAAACTAACACTGGTCTGTAGTGCATGTTCATACCGCAATACCATAAATAACATATTTAATTTTTCACTCCAGCAGTATATAATGAGTTTGGAAATTGTAGAGAAATGCTTAACCACTTAATGACTGCCTAACGCCGATATACGTTGGCAAAATGACACGGCTGGGCACAGGCATGTACAGGTACGTTGCCCTTTGAAAGCCCAGCCGTGGGTCGTGCGTGCACCGCCGGCAGCTCGCTCGCGACCTGGTCCAAAGCTCCATGACCGAGCCCGCGGGACCCGCGGACCTGATCGCCGCCGGTGTCCTGCGATCGGGTCACAGGAGCTGAAGAACAAGGAGAGGTGAGTGTAAACACATCTTCCCCGTTCTTCTCTGTGGCTTGTCACTGATCGTCTGTTCCCTGTTATAGGGAACGACGATCAGTGACGTCACACGTCCAGCCCCGCCCCCCTACAGAGAGAATCACTCCCTTAGGGCACACTTAACCCCTTAGCGCCCCCTAGTGGTTAACCCCTTCACTGCCATTGTCATTTTCTCAGTGCATTTTTATAGCACTTTTCGCTGTGAAAATGACAATGGTCCCAAAAATGTGTCAAAAGTGTCTGATGTGTCCGCCATAATGTCGCAGTCACAAAAAAAAACGCTGATCTCCACCATTACTAGTAAACAATTTTTTAAATAAAAATGCCATAAAACTATCCCCTATTTTGTAAACGCTATAACTTTTGCGCAAACCAATCAATAAACGCTTATTGCGATTTGTTTACCAATTGATCACTACACTAACCTACCTACCTACACTAACCTACCTAATTGCTACACTGTCCACTACACTGACTTACCTGATTCCTACACTGATCACTACACTGACCTACCTGATCCCTACACTGACCTACCTTACCACTACACTGACCGACCTGAATCCTATACTGGCCTACCTGATCCATACACCTACCACTACACTAACCTACCTGATTCCTACATAAATCACTATACTAACCTAGGTGATCCATACACTGACCACTACACAGACCTACCTGATTCCTTTACTGACCTACCTAATCCCTACACTGACCACTACATTGACCTGATAATTCCTATACTGGCCTACATGATACCTACACTGAACACTACACTGACCTACCTGATTCCTATATTGACCACTACACTGACCTACCTGATCCCTACACTGACCTACCTTACCACTACACTGACCGACCTGAATCCTATACTGGCCTACCTGATCCATACACCTACCACTACACTAACCTACCTGATTCCTACATAAATCACTATACTAACCTAGGTGATCCATACACTGACCACTACACAGACCTACCTGATTCCTTTACTGACCTACCTAATCCCTACACTGACCACTACATTGACCTGATAATTCCTATACTGGCCTACATGATACCTACACTGAACACTACACTGACCTACCTGATTCCTATATTGACCACTACACTGACCTACCTGATTTCTATATTGACCACTACACTGACCTACAGACCTACATGACTCCTACTTCCTACTCACACCTTCCCCCTGCACACGCACACACACACACACTTGTGCAGGGTAGATCGGTTAATTTTGCTCACCTTATTTCCTCCATGATCATCCATCAGAGCAGAGCTCTCCCCAGCACCGCCACCAGGCTCTGTTCCTGCAACCCAGCCACTCCTCAGTATCCCCCACTAGAAGCTCCTCCAACAGCTGCCATACTCTCTGCACCGCCCCTCTGCCATTCTCACACACACAGGCTGCCTACATCAAAGGGGATCATGGGGCTGAACCGAAGGAGTCCCTGGGCTGGGGGGGAAGGTGCTGCAGAGCAATTCCCCCGGGAGTCGGGACATGCCTCATCAAAGGTGTAGGGGGGCCAGGGGAGACATGCTGCACATGGCCGCAACACCGCACACTTGGGGGGCACAGTAATAATGTTGTGCTCCCCTAAATGTTGCGCCTTGGGCAAGAGTACCGACTGCCCCCTCACTCTACGTCAATGTGTGTAAGACTGACACAGATGTATTACATAAGTTGGTGGTTCTTAAAGGTTTAAAGCTGAATTCCTAGCAAATGAAAGCCACAAGTGAATAGACATGTGCACACTGAAATATTTTGTTTCAGATTTTCGTTTTCGTCCGAAAAATTAATTTATTTAGTTACTCACGAAATTCGTTTTTATTTATTTTGTTTTTCGTTGGAAATTGCATTAGTCCGAAAATCCGAACTAATTAAGGATGAATCTGTCATTGAAGGCTTATGGTGTCTGACTGTCTGTCGAATGTTTAAAGAAGATTCGACGGAGCAGCGAAACTGTACGAGGCTGCAATCATACTTTTCCGGTCGAATGTTCCGCCTACAAGCTATAGTAGAAATCTAATGTTGTATGACTAGTAATAATTATATTTAATAATTATTATTACTAGTCAACCAACAATAGCATTTTTCTATAGCCTATGGGCCGAGCATTTGACCAGAAATGTATGATTGCAGCGTCGTACAGTTTAGCTTCTCTGTCGAATCTTCTTAGAACTATCAACAGGCACCATAAGCCTTCAATGACAGATTCAACGTTTTTCGATGCTTTGTGGAATCTTCGTCGTTCATGTTGAAATGTCAAGTTATTTCTAGCTATTTTACTGCTCCTTCTCTTTGGTTACAATCAGCCAATAACATTCATCATCATCATTATTTTTATTTTACTTCCCCCACCCAATTCAAGCAGTGATCTTTTCTCTCTATAATGTCAAATCTTTTCTCTCTATAATGTAGAATCTTTTCTCTCTATAATGTAGAATCTTTTCTCTCTATAATGTCAAATCTTTTCTCTCTCTATAATGTTGAATCTTTTCTCTCTATAATGTCGAATCTTTTCTCTCTATAATGTCGAATCTTTTCTCTCTATGTAGAATATTCTTGGACTAATAAAGTTAAGGTTAGGCACATTCGACCGACGAAAACGAAAATAAAACATTTGTTTATGTCGGATCTTTCGGTTTTCGTATTGTGTGCGTTCGTTTTGGTTTGTTAAAACGATAACGAAAATAGCTGAAATTCGGACGAAAATGGATTCGGACGAAAACTAATGCACATGTCTACAAGTGAATGCAGCCATTCATTAACTTATCTTTAAATGTAAGTACCCGTATTTGGCTCTGCATCAGTCTCTTACAGTCCCTGTGCAGCAGAGCTCTGATTCAGGTAGAATGAGCCAGCACAAGGAGCCAACCAGTTGCACTGCAGTTAAAGGGACATACTGATAAGAGAAGAGTATAATGAAATAGAAAAGGGTATATCAGTCTACTGCTTCTCCTTTCACTGACCAGTCACAGATTTGAAGTGGGAAGAAAACTTGAATGTCTTACTAAACTGCTGTAGATTAAAATTAGGTCCTGTATATGCCCATTAATTTTTAATAGGCTGCTTAACCACTTCAGCCCCGGACCATATTGCTGGTCAAAGACCAGGCCACTTTTTGCGATTCGGCACTGCATTGATTTAACTGAAAATTGCGCGGTCATGCGACGTGGCTCCCAAACAAAATTGGCGTCCTTTTTTTCCCACAAATATAGATTTCTTTTGGTTGAACAGCGATCAGTCATTTCCCCGTGTCAGTCCACCCCCCCTTCAGTTAGAACACACCCAGGGAACATACTCGCCCCCCTAGTGTTAACCCCTTCCCTGCCAGTGGCATTTTTATAGTAATCAATGCATTTTTATAGCACTGATCTAGCTATAGCTATAAAAATGCCAATGGTCCCAAAAATGTGTCAAAAGTGTCCGTAGTGTCCGCCATAATGTTTCAGTACCGATAAAAATTGTTGATCGCCGCCATTACTAGTAAAAAAAAAATATTAATAAAAATGCCATAAAACTATTCCCTATTTAGTAAACGCTATAATTGTTGCGCAAACCAATCAATAAACACTACTTATTGCGATTTTTTTTACGAAAAATATGTAGAAGAATACGTATCGGCCTAAACTGAGGGAAAAAAAATGTTTTTTTATATATTTTTGGGGGATATTTATTATAGCAAAAAGTAAAAAAATATATATTTTTTTCAAAATTGACGCTCTATTTTTGTTTATAGAGGTGATAAAATACAACCAAAAGAAATCTATATTTGTGGGAAAAAAAGGACGCCAATTTTGTTTGGGAGCCACGTTGCATGACCGCGCAATTTTCAGTTAAATCAATGCAGTGCCGAATCGCAAAAAGTGGCCTGGTCTTTGACCAGCAATATGGTCCGGGGCTGAAGTGGTTAAGCAGCCTATTAAAAATGAATGGGCATATACAGGACCTAATTTTAATCTACAGCAGTTTAGTAAGACATTCAAGTTTTCTTCCCACTTCAAATCTGTGACTGGTCAGTGAAAGGAGAAGCAGTAGACTGATATACCCTTTTCTATTTCATTATACTCTTCTCTTATCAGTATGTCCCTTTAACTGCAGTGCAACTGGTTGGCTCCTTGTGCTGGCTTATTCTACCTGAATCAGAGCTCTGCTGCACAGGGACTGTAAGAGACTGATGCAGAGCCAAATACGGGTACTTACATTTAAAGATAAGTTAATGAATGGCTGCATTCACTTGTAGACATGTGCATTCGTTTTCTTCAGAATCCATTTTCGTCCGAATTTCAGCTATTTTCGTTATCGTTTTAACAAACGAAAACGAACGCACACAATACGAAAACCGAAAGATCCGACATAAACAAATGTTTTATTTTCGTTTTCGTCGGTCGAATGTGCCTAACCTTAACTCTATTAGTCCAAGAATATTCTACATAGAGAGAAAAGATTCGACATTATAGAGAGAAAAGATTCGACATTATAGAGAGAAAAGATTCAACATTATAGAGAGAGAAAAGATTTGACAATATAGAGAGAAAAGATTCTACATTATAGAGAGAAAAGATTCAACATTATAGAGAGAAAAGATTTGACATTATAGAGAGAAAAGATCACTGCTTGAATTGGGTGGGGGAAGTAAAATAAAAATAATGATGATGATGAATGTTATTGGCTGATTGTAACCAAAGAGAAGGAGCAGTAAAATAGCTAGAAATAACTTGACATTTCAACATGAACGACGAAGATTCCACAAAGCATCGAAAAACGTTGAATCTGTCATTGAAGGCTTATGGTGCCTGTTGATAGTTCTAAGAAGATTTGACAGAGAAGCTAAACTGTACGATGCTGCAATCATACATTTCTGGTCAAATGCTCGGCCCATAGGCTATAGAAAAATGCTATTGTTGGTTGACTAGTAATAATAATTATTAAATATAATTATTACTAGTCATACAACATTAGAATTCTACTATAGCTTGTAGGCGGAACATTCGACCGGAAAAGTATGATTGCAGCCTCGTACAGTTTCGCTGCTCCGTCGAATCTTCTTTGAACATTCGACAGACAGTCAGACACCATAAGCCTTCAATGACAGATTCATCCTTAATTAGTTCGGATTTTCGGACTAATGCAATTTCCAACGAAAAACAAAATAAATAAAAACGAATTTCGTGAGTAACTAAATAAATTAATTTTTCGGACAAAAACGAAAATCTGAAACAAAATATTTCAGTGTGCACATGTCTATTCACTTGTGGCTTTCATTTGCTAGGAATTCAGCTTTAAACCTTTAAGAACCACCAACTTATGTAATACATCTGTGTCAGTCTTACACACATTGACGTAGAGTGAGGGGGCAGTCGGTACTCTTGCCCAAGGCGCAACATTTAGGGGAGCACAACATTATTACTGTGCCCCCCAAGTGTGCGGTGTTGCGGCCATGTGCAGCATGTCTCCCCTGGCCCCCCTACACCTTTGATGAGGCATGTCCCGACTCCCGGGGGAATTGCTCTGCAGCACCTTCCCCCCCAGCCCAGGGACTCCTTCGGTTCAGCCCCATGATCCCCTTTGATGTAGGCAGCCTGTGTGTGTGAGAATGGCAGAGGGGCGGTGCAGAGAGTATGGCAGCTGTTGGAGGAGCTTCTAGTGGGGGATACTGAGGAGTGGCTGGGTTGCAGGAACAGAGCCTGGTGGCGGTGCTGGGGAGAGCTCTGCTCTGATGGATGATCATGGAGGAAATAAGGTGAGCAAAATTAACCGATCTACCCTGCACAAGTGTGTGTGTGTGTGCGTGTGCAGGGGGAAGGTGTGAGTAGGAAGTAGGAGTCATGTAGGTCTGTAGGTCAGTGTAGTGGTCAATATAGAAATCAGGTAGGTCAGTGTAGTGGTCAATATAGGAATCAGGTAGGTCAGTGTAGTGTTCAGTGTAGGTATCATGTAGGCCAGTATAGGAATTATCAGGTCAATGTAGTGGTCAGTGTAGGGATTAGGTAGGTCAGTAAAGGAATCAGGTAGGTCTGTGTAGTGGTCAGTGTATGGATCACCTAGGTTAGTATAGTGATTTATGTAGGAATCAGGTAGGTTAGTGTAGTGGTAGGTGTATGGATCAGGTAGGCCAGTATAGGATTCAGGTCGGTCAGTGTAGTGGTAAGGTAGGTCAGTGTAGGGATCAGGTAGGTCAGTGTAGTGATCAGTGTAGGAATCAGGTAAGTCAGTGTAGTGGACAGTGTAGCAATTAGGTAGGTTAGTGTAGGTAGGTAGGTTAGTGTAGTGATCAATTGGTAAACAAATCGCAATAAGCGTTTATTGATTGGTTTGCGCAAAAGTTATAGCGTTTACAAAAGCCTTAGGCCGATACGTATTCTTCTACATATTTTTCGTAAAAAAAATCGCAATAAGTAGTGTTTATTGATTGGTTTGCGCAACAATTATAGCGTTTACTAAATAGGGAATAGTTTTATGGCATTTTTATTAATATTTTTTTTTTACTAGTAATGGCGGCGATCAACAATTTTTATCGGTACTGCAACATTATGGCGGACACTACGGACATTTTTGACACATTTTTGGGACCATTGGCATTTTTATAGCGATCAGTGCTATAAAAATGCATTGATTACTATAAAAATGCCACTGGCAGGGAAGGGGTTAACACTAGGGGGCGAGTATGTTCCCTGGGTGTGTTCTAACTGAAGGGGGGGGTGGACTGACACGGGGGAAATGACTGATCGCTGTTCATACATTGTATAAACAGACAATCAGGCATTTCTCCCCCTGACAGGACCGGGAGCTGTGTGTTTACACACACAGCTCCCGGTTCTCGCTCTGTAACGAGCGATCGCGGGTGTCTGGCGGTGATCGCGCCCGCCGGGCACGCGCGTCGGCATCAGGGGCGAGCGGGGGGCGCGCGCCCCTATTGGCTGCTCGGCGAGATGACGTATAGCTACGTGATCTCGCCCAGCAGAGCCGACCTGCCGCAGTTATACAGCGGCTGGTCGGCAAGCAGTTAATGCAACATGTGTCAATGCACTTTATTCAACATAGCTGAAATGTGAAAGGAAGAGGATTGGTTTCTAACAACAAATAGGCTGTTCACCTTGCAAGGGAAGTTGCACTTTGCGAAAGCATCTTTCTCGGTGCTTAGTGAATGTGGTGCAACTTCACTTTGCAAAGAATACCCATTCACGTGCAAGGAAAATTTATAAAAAATAAAATAAAACAGCATTTTTGCTCGTACATGATTGGATGATGGAAGTCAGCAGAACTTCACCACATTCACTAAGCTCTATGGAAAATGCCCTTGCAAATTATATCTTCTCTTGCAATGTAAACAACCTATATGCCATAATAGCTGCTGTTTGCATTTTAGTACAGTATAACATACAGGGCACCATGGGTTGTGCTGTGCTGCAGTGCACATGCTTTTTGGAGGTGTGTTGTGTTATTTACAACGCAAAAAATGTTTTTCAATGCCCTGGTGTCAGTGGGCCCTAAAGGATATGTATGTATGCATTACCAGTTCCTGTGTGGAGAAGAGCTTGTTGAAACAGGTATTTACAATTCAGCTTCCTGTTTGTGAGGATGTTATCACTGGGCCTCACCTTGGGTCTGGGCAAGGATGAGGAGCCCAGATATCTCAAGGTATCAGCACTGCAAAGTAGTGACTTCTCATGTGATTCAGGCTCCTCAACCCTTCTTTGTAATCCTAGGAGAAAGGCCATTGATGCCCCCCTTGCCTAGAGGTACTTGCTGAAAACCACGGTGTACGGTAAGTATAATTTACTATTGTCTTTTAATGATTAATATATTTTTTCATTCAGCGTTTATTATGAGGGAAGACTACAAATAAAGTGGGTCATGCATGTTCATGCAAAGGCCACTTTGAAGGGGAAATTGTTGATATATTTGCCTTACATAAAGGGAAAAACAGCAAAGGATTAAAAAAACGTTGTACCATTTTTCACAGGAATTGCAGGATTCAACATTATCTCCTAGCTTGTAATAGTGATTGTCATTGTCTACACAGCCACATTTAGCCACACATTGCATTTCATCTTCGTTAAAGTAGGGCCTTTCACGTGAACATTTTGGATAGCATCCTGCATTAGATCAGATAAAACACATATAAGCAAGCAAAAGAAAATTCACTGTCATATCTACCAAATAATAAGCCTATACTTTAATAAGAGCTAGATTTTTGTTTTTTTGTTTATTTAAATAGTAAGACAAATGGTGAAATAAATATGCTTTTACTATGAATGCATACGCTATTATTAATAAATATTAATGTGTAATTTATTGATTAAAATAAAATGCATCAGGTAATTTGAAGTGATTACTAGATTATTATAAAAACAGCTATATAGTCATCAAATTTAGTTCAACAGGTTCCATTCAAAATAGGAAAGAGGTGAAACTAATTCACTGACACTACCCATTATGAGGGAGTGAATAAAGATTGAGGATGGTGCATGAGAAAATAGGTAAGCAGTTCATGTTTAGTTCCTGTGTTTACAGCCTGCAAAACATACAGACTTGTGGCAGGGTATTACTAAGAGAGAGATTGGGCAAATGTAGTGCTATTCGACACAGCATGCGTTTTTAAGCTTCACCACGGAGTGACCCCAGGGAAAACTGTTCCCAGTAATCACTTTGAGCACAGCACCAAGCGGTTACATGATCACTGCTGTGCTTTGTGCACTAGTGGGAAACTTGCAGAGAACTAACATTCCTCTGTTTCCTCCCAGTGGTCACCTTAGAGAACCCTATGCCTATTAAAGCGGGGGTTCACCCTAAAAAAAATTCTAATAATACATGGACCGACCTAGGAGACTGCCAGTATGCTGTTGTTTGTGGGTTTTTTTTTCCCCAACATACCTGTGTAGGGCTATTTTCGGCCCCCGGCTTTCCCTCGGGAGTGGGCGTTCCTAATCACAGGCTGTGATTGACGTGCTTCTGATCGGCGCATACTGCGCGTCACGAGTTGCCGAAAGAATCCGAATGTCGGTGCGCATGCCCCCTATAGAGCCGCACCGACGTTCGGCTTCTTTCGGCAACTCGTGACGCACAGTATGCGCCCATCGGAAGCACGTCAATCACAGCCTGTGATTAGGAACGCCCACTCCCGCGGGGAATATTGAGTGACAGGGGAGAAACTGCTGCCAGACTAAGGTTAGGATCGCCAATAAAAAGAAAAAACAATGGATTAATTATTGTCTCTGCCTGCTAGTTTAGTTGAGCCAAAGTCCAAATTTAGGGTGAACCTCTGCTTTAACTACACATTTCAAGAAATTTGGTGACCATTTCAATGCAGACCTAATATATAATAATAATATGCTGTGTCACACAGTCCTTCCCTAATGGGAACAAAACATGAGGCAGAAGCCACCATAAAACAAGTCACAAGCACATGGTCTCCCTTTCTAAGGATCATGGTTGTCTCCAACCATCTAAGGGAAAGTTCCTTTGTAAGAGTCTGAACTGTTGTGAATACTGTTTGTGGGAAGGGGTCTCCCCTGGGCAGTGCTGATCCTGACCTCCCTGGGGCCCTAAGCAAAATTCTACTAAGGGGCCTTCTACCTGACCTGTGATGCCATCATCCATAACTCTTCACCAATTCCCTTGGATAGCGACCCAGCCCCAAAGCATTATTATACCGGCCCAACAGCAATGTAAATATTATCTTGTTCATAAAAGGAAAAAACATGCATTTTAAAGTACAATGCCCATCATTGCAGCCTGACTGTGCCCATAATTGGAGCCTCACCGTGCCCATAATTGCAGCTTTATTGTGCCCAAAATTGCAGCCTCACCGTGCTCATAATCGCAGCCTCACCGTGCCCATATTTGCAGCCTCACTGTGCCATAATCGCAGCCTCACCATGCCATAATTGCAGCCTTACCTTGCCATAATCGCAGCCTCACCGTGCCATAATTGCAGCCTCACCTTGCCATAATTGCAGCCTCACCTTGCCATAATCGCAGCCTCACATTGCCATAATCGCAGCCTCACCTTGCCATAATCGCAGCCTCACCTTGCCATAATCGCAGTCTCACCGTGCCATAATTGTAGCCTCATCTTGCCATAATCTCAGCCTCACCTTGCCATAATCACAGCCTCACCTTGCCATAATCGCAGCCTCACCTTGCCATAATGGCAGCCTCATCTTGCCCATAATCGCAGCCTAACCTTGCCATAACTGCAGCCTCATCAGTCACTACAGTCAGTGCCTGGATATTACACACAGTCAGCGGACATGGACATTACCATAATAGCTAGTAGAGCTGCACGATTCTGGCCAAAATGAGAATCACAATTTGTTTGCTTAGAATGAAGATCACGATTCTCACGGCATAAAATCTTTTACATTTATACAAAAAAAAAATGGGCTAACTTTACTGGCTAGTTTTTTCTTTAATTCATGAAAATTATATAATGTTTGGGGGTTCTAAGTAATTTTCTAGCAAAAAAAAAATAATGATTTTAACTTGAAAAGAGCTGTCAGAAAAAGGTTTGGTGTTTAAGTGGTTAAACGTTCCTAATTTACATACAGAAGTTTATTCATTTGATGTTTAGACTTAACTTTCCACTGATAAAGAATGTTTTCAAAACTTGGCAGGCTGCCCAGACTTGGCAGATTGCCCAGACTTTGACTTTTGGCTGAGAGCATAGAGGAAATTCTTTGCATACCAAAGTGCAGAGAGAAAATTCTTTTCATGTCAAAGATCATGAAACCCTGTGTCAAGAATTGCAACGGGAAAAAGATAGCGATAACGATACTTGACGATTAATCGTGCAGCTCTAATAGCTAGATATTTACTTTACTCATTCACATAGAGCGTGGGGTATCTGGGCATCCTGTTATTTTTAAAAGAGGCTTCCAGATTCCAATATAAGCCCCTTATATGCAGACCCCCACAACCACTGTGCTAAGGTTGTGGGAAAAGACCCTTGAGCAGTGACTTTCTAAGATGGGTCCCAACATTGACAATATTATCCCGGTCTGCAGACATATATTATCTTGTTCATAAAAGGAAAAACCATGCATTTTAAAGTACAATGCCCATCATTGCAGCCTGACTGTGCCCATAATTGCAGCCTCACCATGCCCGTAATTGCAGCCTTATTGTGCCCAAAATTGCAGCCTCACCGTGCTCATAATCGCAGCCTCACCGTGCCCATATTTGCAGCCTCACCGTGCCATAATCACAGCCTCACCGTGCCATAATTTTAGCCTCACCTTGCCATAATCGCAGCCACACCATGCCATAATTGTAGACTCACCTTGCCATAATTGCAGCCTCGCCTTGCCATAATCACAGCCTCACAGTGCCTTAATCGCAGCCTCACCTTGCCATAATCGCAGCCTCACTGTGCCATAATTGCAGCCTCACCTTGCCATAATCTCAGCCTCACCTTGCCATATTTGCAGTCTCACCTTGCCATAATCGCAGCCTCACCTTGCCATAATCGCAGCCTCACCTTGCCATAATTGCAGCCTCACCTTGCCCATAATCGCAGCCTAACCTTGCCATAATTGCAGCCTCATCAGTCACTACAGTCAGTGCCTGGATATTACACACAGTCAGCGGACATGGACGTTACCATAATAGCTAGATATTTACTTTACTCATTCACATAGAGCGTGGGGTATCTGGGCATCCTGTTATTTTTAAAAGAGTCTGATAGATTCCAATATAAGCCCCTTATATGCAGACCCCCACAACCACTGTGCTAAGGTTGTGGGAAAAGAGCCTTGAGCAGTGACTTTCTAAGATGGGTCCCAGCATTGACAATATTATCCCGGTCTGTAGACATATATAGAGGCTCTCTATTTTCACATTTACTGAGATAAGTACTGTCTGGAGTGTATGCTATTACCTGATGTAGTCCGGGATCTTGTGCACTGGATCAGCACTCTGCAGTTCTCACCATTTATCCAAGACAGTTTGTGTTGTTGTGTTATTCCCTTGGTCTCACCTTGCCTGGATATTACACACAGTCAGCTGGCATCTACCTCTGTGTCTTGGAGCTCAGTGTGAAAAGTTTGCCCGCGCTGTGAGAAAGGTCCCGCCCTCCTCCTAGACCAGCTTGTGTGATAGACGGAGTGTTCTGTCTATCATACAAGCTGATCTAGGAGGAGGGTGGGACTTTTCTCACAGCGCGGCCAAGCTTTTCACACTGAGCTCCAAGACACACAGCGGAGATGTCCACTGACTGTGTGTCAGTGGAGGAAGAAGGGAGCGCTGCATTACATTACCGAGGGGGAGGCGGGACCCTACGCAGCTTGCGTAGTCCGCTCCCTGCCTGTGTCCATTCAGGCAGGGAGCCATGGCCCGGCCCCGCCCCCTTTCTTTCCTCATTGGCTGACTGACTTAGAATGAATGTCCAATGGCACCATGCTGCTGTCTCAGCCAATGAGGAGGGGAGTCTCCTGCATCCAAGACACTCCTGCAACATTAGTAGATTGCAGGCAGGTGACTGGTAGATCATGGTCTGGGCTTGCTGAGCTACCATCCCAGAGCATCAGAGTGAAATGCAGAGGGTCTATTTCTAAAGTTTGAGCTGTAGTAAGAAGCGAGAGCCGCATAAGCCGACGCCTTCTCTGTGGTGCTGGCTCCTGTCCCATGCAAGGTGACACCAACTGCACTTCCCCTCTTATCCAGGCTAGTGGTCTCCAGAATGGTGACAGCAGCAGGAAAGAAGAGCTATTCAGGTCAGTGTGAAGCAATACACTGGGCACAATAGTATAGGGCTGCTTTTACACTTATGTGCTGCGGTTAACTCACACCGTGGCTGCAGTGTACCTGCAGCTTTCCTGTGGGTTTGCTGCTCTTGGTCATAAACTTCTATTATATCCATATATTGGTGCATTTTCTGAATGCAAGAGTTTTGGTGTGCTTTCAGAAAGTGCACCACACATGCAGGATATAATAGAAGTCTATGGCAAAGTGTAGCTAAACCAGGAATGTCGCAGGCGCACTGCACTGCACACGTGGTACAGGTAAACCACAGCACATCAGTGTGAAAGCAGCCTTATAGGGGGCTCAGAACAGTAAGGGTTCATTTACATTTGCAGTTTGGGGAGTGGTAAAACCCCATAGTTAAGGCGATTATTACCTCCTCACCACCTGATTTAAACCTATGATTGCCGTGCCACGATTGTGACACAGTAGTATGGAAATTAGACGTTTAAATCAGGTGTGAGGAGGCAACACTTTACCCAGTGATCTTTGCCTTCCCCATGTTGTCCAGGTAGATCTCCACATCTTTATGATTGCCTACCCATGATCTAGAGGGACCTCAGGTAAGTAGTAGATGGGCTGAGGGGGGGCTGCTGAAGGTTTTTTTTTTTTATCCTTATGCATAGAATGCATTAAGATAAAAAAAAACATTCTGCCTTCACTATCACTTGTGGTTAAACCCTTTTTGACTACCGTATTTATCGGCGTATAACGCGCACCGGCGTATAACGCGCACCCTAATTTTAGGAGGGAAGTTTTAGGAAAAAAACTTTCAACAGCCCCTTTTATATTCCAAAGCCCCCTGCACATTACATACAGATCCCAGCACATTACACATACTGTAGATCACATCCCAGCACATTACATATAGATCACATCCCAGCACATTACATATAGATCACATCCCAGCACATTACATATAGATCACATCCCAGCACTTAGATCACATCCCAGCACATTACATATAGATCACATCCCAGAACTTAGATCACATCCCAGCACATTACATATAGATCACATCCCAGCACTTAGATCACATCCCAGCACATTACATATAGATCACATCCCAGCACTTAGATCACATCCCAGCACATTACATATAGATCACATCCCAGCACTTAGATCACATCCCAGCACATTACATATAGCCCCCAATCCTGTGGGAAAAAAATATTTTTTGTTGTTTTGTACTTACAGTTTTGATGTCTTGCGCGGCGTCCATCTGCGGCCTCGTCGGGTCCGGCGTCCTTCTGCGGCCTCGTCGGGTGTCCTCTTCGGCGGGTCCGGCGTCCATCTTCGGCGGGTCCGGCGTCCATCTTCGGCGGGTCCGGTGTCCATCTTCGGCGGGTCCGGCGTCCATCTTCGGCGGGTCCGGCGTCCTTCGGCGGCGTCCTCCCGCTCGTTTCCCGCCACGACTTTGAATACTGCGCCCGCATATAGCGAGCGCAGTACACTCGTGAATCTTCGGGCAGGCTCGGGCGCCTCTCGCACTGACGTCCTGTACACTCAGGACGTCAGTACGAGAGGCGCCGAGACTGGCCGAAGATTCACGAGTGTACTGCGCTCGCTATATGCGGGCGCAGTATTCAAACTCATGGCGGGAAAGCGGGTATCGGCGTATACTGCGCACCCACGATTTTGCCCTGATTTTCAGGGCAAAATAGTGCGCGGTATACGCCGATAAATACGGTAGTTAGACATGGTAAAAAGAATATCACATAAGACCAAAAATGGAGTACATTTGCTACAATGTTTAAGGTCAGGGATTTTTTTCTCAGAGAATAGGTGCAGGAACTCCCTCCTTCTGTCACCTCTTGTGTCCACCCCCTACCCACCTCCAAGCACCATTCCTTGGTTCCACTCCCTACCCATCGCTGAGTACAGTTCCTTGGTTCCACTCCCTACCCACCTCTGAGTACTATTCCTTGGTTCCACCCCCTACCCACCTCCCAGCACTATTCCTTGGTTCCACCCCTACCCACCTCTGAGCACCATTCATTGGTTTCACCCCCTACCCACCTCTGAGCACCATTTCTTGGTTCCATCCCCTACCCACCTCCGAGCACCATTCCTTTTCTCCGTCCCTACCCACCTCCGAACACCATTCCTTGGTTCCACTCCCTACCCATCTCCAAGCACCGTTCCTTGGTTCCACCCCCTACCCACCTCCGAACACTATTCCTTGGTTCCACCCCTACCCTCCTCCAAGCACCATTCATTGGTTTCACCCCCTACCCACCCCCCTACCCACCTCTGAGCACCATTCCTTGGTTCCACCCTCTACCCACCTCCGAGCACCATTACATACATTCAGATCTAGAGGTGCCGGAACTGCGTCCCCCCGCGTTCCTGCTGAAAAAAAGCCCTGTTTAAGGTATTTGCTGAACAATGACCAAGCTTGTGACTAATCTACAGATAATAGTTCCATTATTATTAATAAAAAGTTAATATTACCATAAGATCATATTGTATTGTATCTCACCTTCTAAACCTTTGAGATTAGCCACACATATGCCACTGGGATTTCTGCAGGTTTTTAAGCAACTTAAACCGCAAGCCTTGTAGTGCCACTGGCAATCATTTTCACTGTACCCCTCACAGAACAAAGCTGAGGTGGAAATATACAAGTATGAAAAAATGGAATTAAAGAACATTTCAATCTATTTTGGTGCAAATTGTTATTAATCACACAGATAATTAGAGACACCCAACGCATAAATCGACATTATTTAAAATTAAATTGCAATCACTGCATGGTGGTTTAGATTGCATTAACCCTTTTAAATAACACTCACTCAATATTCATATAAATGATGCTGTGTAATATATGTGTAAAAAGTAATTTTCTATTTAGCATCTATTGTAGGATGAATGTAACATTCCCTAACATCCGACCCTAAGGGAAAATACTGACTTCTGACAAAGAAGGAACCGCTTTACAGAACTGATACAATTTTGCAAAGTTGGAACTCGATTGTTTGACAGATTTACCACACTGAAACCCTTTACAGATCACCTAGGTTTACCAGACTGAACCTTGTTACAGAGCACCAAAGGTAAACAACAGAGTTCTGTCTGATATCAATTTTGTATAACAGTTCACTCTCTGCACTAGCTGATATATAGTTGTGTGAAAAAGTATTTGCCCACTTTTTGATTTTAATTTTTTTTTGCATATTTGTCACACTTAAATGACAAATTTTATTATTACACAAAGATAAACCGAGTAAATACAAAATGCAGTTTTTAAATGATGGTTTCATTTATTAAGGCAAGAAAGCTGTCCAAACCTGCCTGGCTTTATGTGAAAAAGTAATTGCATCCTAAACCTTATAACTGGTTGTGCCACCATTGGCGGCAACAACTGCAACCAAGCATTTGCGATAACTGGCAATGAGTCTTTCACATTGCTGTGGAACAATTTTTCCCCACTCTACTTTGCAGAATTGTTTTAATTCAGCCACATTGGAGGGTTTTCCAGCATGAACGGCCTGTGTAAGGTCATGATACAGCATCTCAATTGGTTTTAAGTCCAGGCTTTGACTAGGCCACTCCAAAACCAAAATGTAGCTTTGTTTGAAATATTTGGAGGTGGACTTGCTGTTGTGTTTCGGATCATTGTCCTGCTGTATAACCCAAGTGCACTTGAGCTTGAGTCACAAACTGATGGCCGGACATTCTCCTTTATGATTTTCTGGTAGAGCTCAGAATTCATGGTTCCATCAATTATGGTAAGTCGTTCAGGTCCTGAAGGTGCAAAGCAGCCCCAGGCCATCACGCTACCACTACCATGTCTGACTGTTGGTATGATGTTCTTGTTATGAAATGCTGTATTCATTTTATGCCAGATGATGCACACCTTCCGAAATGTAAAATGTTTGTCTCATCATTCCACAAAATATTTGCCTAAAAGTCTTTGGGATAATCAAGATGTTTTTTGGTAAATGTGAGATGAGCCTTTGTGTTCTTTTCGGTCAGCAGTGGCTTTGGTCTTGGAACACTCTCATGGATGCCATTTTTGCCCAGTCTCTTTCCTATTGTTGTTCTTTAGACATTGTTCTTGGTTATTTTATCAAAATGTAATATGCAAATACAGTGCTACCTGATGTGAAAAAAGGTATCAAATGTGATATTAAGCAGCGCTCAAGAGAATCAAATAAAAAAAACACACATATAATATTGCTAGACTATTAAGTGAAAAATAATGAGTGATCCACCCTCTATGTGAAACAATATATCGGTGTCAAAAAATAGGTGTCAATAATACACCCAAAATAACAGGTTGGCAAAAAAAAAATCCATAAACTGATTGTGTGAACGTAAATGAAGTTCATAAATGGAGAACAGAAGAAATCCCTTCACGATCTTCAGACAGTGCTTTCACCACACCACAGTGACTGCGTGATTCCACCACCCATCAGAATGCAAACTCACCACAATAAATGGCCTGACACTCTCGTGTTAAGGCACACAGGCTTTTTAACTGAACCACTCAGTTTAATTGATGGAACTCCCTCTTTGGAAACTGGAGCACTCAGTTAAATAAATGGAGATCCGTTGGAAAAAGGAAAAACTCCAAGATGACAGCCACATGTATAATGAAGAGAGAGAGCACAATAGTGTGATATTGCAACACAACTTTTAATAAAAACACTAAAAATCTCCCAATAGATGCACTCACAAAAATGACTCTTGTCATAAGCAGTGATTAAATCCAAACATCACACGGTATAAACACAAACGAAAATTTTCCTCCAGGTGAACCAGTGGTCACGGCGGACCAACAAATAGCCCAGGTTTACTCACAGCCCTATGAAGGTGTACTGGAGTCGCTCTTCAGATGACTATGTTGGTGACAGATGGACCGTTCCACGCCCGACCAGTTCAGTTTAAGGTATGCGGTTGTAACTTAGTACCCAGTGGGTACTAAGTTACAACCGCATACCTTAAACTGAACTGGTCGGGCGTGGAACGGTCCATCTGTCACCAACATAGTCATCTGAAGAGCGACTCCAGTACACCTTCATAGGGCTGTGAGTAAACCTGGGCTATTTGTTGGTCCGCCGTGACCACTGGTTCACCTGGAGGAAAATTTTCGTTTGTGTTTACACCGTGTGATGTTTGGATTTAATCACTGCTTATGACAAGAGTCATTTTTGTGAGTGCATCTATTGGGAGATTTTTAGTGTTTTTATTAAAAGTTGTGTTGCAATATCACACTATTGTGCTATCTCTCTTCATTATACATGTGGCTGTCATCTTGGAGTTTTTCCTTTTTCCAACGGATCTCCATTTATTTAACTGAGTGCTCCAGTTTCCAAAGAGGGAGTTCCATCAATTAAACTGAGTGGTTCAGTTAAAAAGCCTGTGTGCCTTAACACGAGAGTGTCAGGCCATTTATTGTGGTGAGTTTGCATTCTGATGGGTGGTGGAATCACGCAGTCACTGTGGTGTGGTGAAAGCACTGTCTGAAGATCGTGAAGGGATTTCTTCTGTTCTCCATTTATGAACTTCATTTACGTTCACACAATCAGTTTATGGATTTTTTTTTTTTGCCAACCTGTTATTTTGGGTGTATTATTGACACCTATTTTTTGACACCGATATATTGTTTCACATAGAGGGTGGATCACTCATTATTTTTCACTTAATAGTCTAGCAATATTATATGTGTGTTTTTTTATTTGATTCTCTTGAGCGCTGCTTAATATCACATTTGATACCTTTTTTCACATCAGGTAGCACTGTATTTGCATATTACATTTTGATTGTTTAACTTTTAGAGCAGCAGCTCACATATATTTATTTATTAATTTATTTATTTATATTATCAATATCACTATATTTTCACTTATATTCTCCAGTTACGCGCAGTGGGGGTGGCTCAATTAGACGGCCCTTATTTCCACCTTTTTCCCATACTTGGTTATTTTATGACCTCCTGGGTAAGTCATTGTCATGCTCTTGGAGTCATTTTTGTAGGCCGCCCACTCCTGGGAAGGTTCACCATTGTTCCAAGTTATCTCCAATTGGGGATAATGGCTCTCCCCGTTGTTCACTGGAGTTCCAAAGTCGTATAAATGGCTTTGAAACCCTTCCTAGACTGATACATGTGCATTACTTTGTTTCTAATCTGTTCTTGAACTTTTTTAGATTGTGGCATGATGTGTGGCTTTTTGTGATCTTTTAGCGTGCTTCATTTTGTCAGACAACTTCCATTTATGTGATCTATTGATTCAACAGGTCTTACAGTAATCAGGCCTGGGTGTGGCAAGTGAAATTTAACTCAGTTTTTGAAAAAAATGTGGTTAATCACAGTTCATTCATGATTAAGCATGGGAGGGGGAAATTACTTTTTCACATAGGGCTAGGCAGATTTGAACAGCTTTTTTCCCTTAATAAATGAAACAATCATTTAAAAATTGCATCTTGGATTTTCTTGGGTTATCTTTATGTAATAAAAAATGTGTTTGATGATCTGAATCATTTAAATGTGAGAAATATGAAAAAAAAAAAAAATCAGTAAGGGGGCAAATACTTTTTCACACAACTGTAACTGCTAATTTTCATGGACAATTTGGTCTTTTAACCACTTAAGGAATGCCGCACGACGATATACGTCGACAGAATGGCACGGCTGGGCACATGGACATACAGGTAGGTCTCCTTTAAGAGCCCAGCAGTGGGTCGTGAGTGCGCCGCCGCTAGTGTGCTCGCGACCCGGTCCTGAAAAGCTTTGTGACCACGCCCGCAGGACCCACAGAACCGATCCCCGCTGGTGTCCCGCGATTGGGTCACAGGAGCTGAAGAACGGGGAGAGGTGAGTGTAAACAAACCTTCCCCATTCTTCTCTGTGGCTTGCCGCTGATCGTCTGTTCCCTGTCATAGGGAACGACGATCAGTAACATCACACGCCCAGGCACGCCCCCTACAGTTAGAAAAAACACATTAGTACACACTTAACCCTTTAGTGCCCCCTAGTGGTTAACCCCTTCACTGCCATTGTGCATTTTTATAGCACTTTTTGCTGTGAAAATGACAATAGTCCCAAAAATGTGTCAAAAATGTACGATGTGTCCTCCATAATGTTGCAGTCACGAAAAAAAATCGCTGATCACCGCCATTACTAGTAAAAATAATAATTAATAAAAATGCCATAAAACTATCGCCTATTTTGTAAACGCTATAAATTTTCCGCAAACCAATCAATAAACGTTTATTACGATTTTTTTACCAAAAATATGTAGAATACATATCGGCCTAAACTGAGGGGAAAAAATTATATATTTTTTGGGGATATTTATTATAGCAAAAAGTAAAAGATATTGCCTTTTTATCCAAATTGTCGCTCTATTTTTGATTATAGCGCAAAAAATAAAAACCGCAGAGGCGATCAAATACCACCAAAAGAAATCTCTTTTTGTGGGAAAAAAAGGACGCCAATTTTGTTTGGGAGCCACGTCGCACGACAGTTTGTCAGTTAAAGCGACGCAGTGCCGAAGCGCAAAAAGGTGCCAGGTCCTTAACCTGCATGTTGGTCTGGGTCTTAACCGGTTAAAGAAAGTTGAAAAATAACAGAAATACTATCTGGATAATCTGGTAAAAATAAAGAAAAAAAATAACAATTAAGAAATAGTAAGCTGTAATATATAATATTTTTGTTTTTGAGTTTATTACAACTTTAATTCTCAGCAGATTACAACATAAAAAATAAGAGGAGCAGTGCCAGCCTCTGTGCTACATGAATTTGCACCCTTGGCAGGAAGTTCTGTATAATTCATTAAAATATGATAACTTAGGTCATCTTTTTTTCACAGCTTTACTTACGGCAGACGGTTGGAGATCTCCATTCTACGCACACACAGGCTTCACTACATTTTTGTGCATAAGTGGCAATAGCTGTGCAAAAACAATTACAATCTCCTCCAGTGTCACAAGCACAGGTGTCTTGGACACAAGCATCATAAAATGTTAGAGGGTTGACCTGGGACACAAAGACATTAAAAGTGAAATATGTATATCTATATATAAATATGTTATGTATATTTTCTTTTGATCAGTGGGACAACAAAACTTTTTATAGGAACCGTATCCTAGTGTAGTGACAAGGTAAACTCTGTAGTGGCAAAACATGTTTATATATAAATACTGTACCTTTAAAATAATTACTAGTGAATTTATACGCAATATGAGCTTCTGAAATGAAAGAAGAAAGATTATGGACAGCCGCACTCCAGTAGAATGTAAAAGTAAAAAGTTGTGCCTTTTATTCTAGTAAATAAAAACACTACAAGAGCAAAAAAACAGCAAACAGTGGGGTGATAGAGCTGACGCGTTTCACATTGATGGACAATGCTTAGTCATAGCTAAAAACAATAATAAAAACAATCTTATTTATAAGAAAAGTCCCAAAGACATCTAATAATCAATCCGATCTGTGATTGGTCCTGGCTAATGCCGATGATCACAAACATCTGTGAGTAGACACAGCAAGAAAGGGCAACACCCACGGAAGCCAGGTGAGAAGATAATGCAAAGGTCAGCTGATAAAGGACAATTAACAAAAGTCAATTAACAACAATCATGACATCTGCCTGTGAAAGGAATGTAGAATAAATATAAACTAAAGTGACATAAAACCACCTAACTAATGCAATCCATCTCAAAAAGCCCTAATATTGATCTTGTGCATAAAGTACGTGAATGTAATATGATGATCACTAATAGGTCACACATATGTAGGTATATAGGATGGGGAATGATGGATGTACATTGCACTTCACTAGACGTATAAATTGATATCGTGACAAGTGAAAAATAGCGTCAGGAGTGAACGGTGTGTGAGCGTGCTAAAGAAAGGAGGAGATGACAATTGTAGATAAAATCACTTTTTGAGATGGATTGCATTAGTTTGGTGGTTTTATGTCACTTTAGTTTATATTTATTCTACATTCCTTTCACAGGCAGATGTCATGATTGTTGTTAATTGACTTTTGTTAATTGTCCTTTATCAGCTGACCTTTGCATTATCTTCTCACCTGGCTTCCGTGGGTGTTGCCCTTTCTTGCTGTGTCTACTCACAGATGTTTGTGATCATCGGCATTAGCCAGGACCAATCACAGATCGGATTGAATATTAGATGTCTTTGGGACTTTTCTTATAAATAAGATTGTTTTTATTATTGTTTTTAGCTATGACTAAGCATTGTCCATCAATGTGAAACGCGTCAGCTCTATCACCCCACTGTTTGCTGTTTTTTGCTCTTGTAGTGTTTTTATTTACTAGAATAAAAGGCACAACTTTTTACTTTTACATTCTACTGGAGTGCGGCTGTCCATAATCTTTCTTCTTTCATTTATGCTCTGTGCATTGCCTGCACCCATCGGGTTTTGAGCCATACATCTACCATTGAAGTGCACCCATCTGGAGCGGCGGTTTCCTTTTTTCTATGAGCTTCTGAAACTAACCTTTGCTTTGCTTCTCTTTATGTTTAATATACTATTTATCTAAGTGTCAAAACATGTCACCACAAAGGACATTGAATTAGAGAAGTATAAATTAAGAATATTCAGAAATAGTGGAAAAATAATGGAAAGTCCATAATCTCCTAAAATTATCATTATGCACCGACATCTGACCATCGTCACTGAAATCTGATCAATGAGCAAAGACAACATGACTCGCACCTTTTCCATTGTAAATACACATATCAATCATTAAATAAATTGGCACATTCATTTCTGATCAGTGCCTGATCTCCCATACTGCAGTATGTATCTTTGAATTAGGCCCCACTGACCAATTAGGGACAGGTAGATGTACCTGTACTTCCAAAAGAATTAAACTACACTAGTTATGAATAAGCAGTACCTCTTTATATGCAGGTACTTGTCTGGTTGGAAATATTTTATGTATTCCTATGCAGACCTTACCTGGGCTCACCTTTCCTGTTGTGTTGAATGCTGTTGTTTATGCATTTGGCCCGAGCACTTTATGGATTACTTGCTTCTCTGCAATTTGTCTGAAGAGAGACACTAGCAATAGATATGTGCAGAATGGAAAATTTTGTTTTGCTTCCTTTCAGCTAGATTTGTTATGTTACTAAAATAATTTTATTGATTAGTTTCCAAATTCATTTAGTTTGGTTTTATTTTGTTTATTCAATTCCTAGTGAATTTAAAAGTTTAGGAACGATTCAAAGTCAGATTGGTCAAAAAATGATCAACAGATCCAAATTCTGTGTGAAGAATAGCTGGTTGTTAGGGAGCTGGCTGGGAAGCCAGCAGCTGCATCCTAAGAAACAACGAATGACCCATCAGCTGTCAACGGGTTCCCCCACTGACAGCTCAAATGTAAACAAAGGAATGCTGGCAATGCTGGCCCGGTGGTTGTGGAGGTACTGGGAGTGACTTTTTTTGGAATCTGGAAGCCCCCTTTAAAATAAAGAAAGCAGAGAAGAAGGCGCTTCTAAGTGCAGTAATAAAACACTTTAATGACAAGGAAGGGTTAAAAACACAATATGGAAGTGAAAAACAGGCATATCAATAAATCCATTACATCCAGCGGGATGCCTCCTTGGAGTAAAGACAGCTGCAGGTGAAAGTTACAACCAACAAGCAGGGGCAAACACTGTGTCTCTGATCCAAGATGGTGAGCCGTGCTCTCAGTGCCAGTGTGGAATACAGGCAACCGAAAGTGGCATCAAAGTGGGCAGGACATGTTTCGGAGTAAGCTCAGTCACTCCTTATTCAAACCAGTGGAGTAAGGGGAAGGGGTTTATATCAGAGTCAGGGGTGGGACAAATGGGCAGGAGGTAGGTGGGACTATTAACGATGGCCAGATCATTATATGGCAGTATGCAATTAAATAAATTACAGTAAAATAAAGTAAAAAAACTTGCTGTAGTAAAGGTAAATAAAATATACATAAGACATAAACACTGACTGGGACAGAACTGCAACAAGTAGAACAAAGATAAATTATTGAATAAAGAATGATGAGCGCAAACTGAAAATCTAAAAGTGAATATAAAGACAGTCCATAGGGGACTGATAACAATCAATAAAGATATGCAGTGAATTCAAAATTAGTTAAATAACCCAAAACTGATAATAAATCCAAAAATAAAAGTCCAAATATATAAATCAAAGTTTGGATAAATCAATCTAGTGTGCCAGTGATAAACAAAACTTCTGCACTTCGGGCATCAATGTGGACAATCTTGACAACTCTTTGCTTAGCCTGGGCTCACAGTGCGCTTACCTCCAGACACTAGGTCATGCGTGTCAACGAAATCCTCCCAAAACTGGAACAGAATCCAAACAGTGGGTAACACGTGTTGCACGGAATCTTCCAAGTGCTGAGATAGAATCGAGGTTAGAGGTTAGATGTGACCGGAAGTGACGTGACACCCTGACCGTCCACCGGAAGTGCCGCTGTTTGGCGTTTTATTCGTTTTTTCAATGTAAGCACATTTTTACCTTTATTAAATTTTAAAGTGCTTGCATACTTCACCATGAGAGCTTTTTATTTCTACATTTGCTCCTGATACACCTTGTGGCTATCCTGTGGAGTCGACTTCGCTGCGCCTGGACCTATACTGGTATTGGATACAGAGAACGCCCCTCGATTCTATCTCAGCACTTGGAAGATTCCGTGCAACACGTGTTACCCACTGTTTGGATTCTGTTCCAGTTTTGGGAGGATTTCGTTGACACGCATGACCTAGTGTCTGGAGGTAAGCGCACTGTGAGCCCAGGCTAAGCAAAGAGTTATCAAGATTGTCCACATTGATGCCCGAAGTGCAGAAGTTTTGTTTATCACTGGCACACTAGATTGATTTATCCAAGGGGGGCGTGGCCAGCACGGCATGTGAACAGACGCTGGTTCACAGAGCTCCGCACTGATCCTGTAATCATCCGGTTTCCGGCACCTCAAGCACCCGGATTTTTTCACCCTGGACGGTAGGGGAACCTCCCCCCAGCACCCTGCACTGCTCGGCTCACTCCCGGAGGGCATGATGACCCGGGGACAGAAGCAAGACGGTTCGAGGCAGGAAATCCAAGATGGCGCCGCCACGCCATCAGCCCAGAGAGCGCGCGGAGGGGACAGGGGGAAAGAAACTGTGAGTAAAGCCCCTAAAAAGAACAAGGAGGGATCCGGTGACCCCCCCAAAGATATGAGGTACTATACCCAGAAATTAACAGGGAAACCCCCGGAAGCGAGCGCGCAGCCCATGGATGATTGTGCCCCACACAGTGACACTGAGATGGAGGAGGAAGAGAATGTACAGGGAACAGGGGCCATATTGAATCATACTGAGAGCAGCGCAGGGCTGCAGTGGGATACTGAGGAGCCTGAAGTGGAGGGGGGAGACCAGCCCACTCTTGCTGCTATACTAAAGGCAGTGAATAAATGTACAGCCTCTGTAAATGGATTGCGGCTCAGATTTGGAAGTTTGGAGGAGGAAGTAGGCCTGATCAGACATGACATACAGAAAATGAGGGAGAGGACCACGGCTGTGGAGGGAAGGATCAGTGACCTGGAAGACAGAATGCCCCCATTGATTAGGGAAACCCAGAACACCTCGAGACTGGCCAGAGCGGTTGATATGCGCGCAGAGGATTTTGAGAACCGTCTCAGACGCAATAATGTTCGCATTGTCGGACTGCCAGAAAAGGTGGAGGGCCGTGACCCCACGCAGTTTGTGGAGCAATGGATGGCCGAGGTGTTCGGCAAAGACTCTTTTACTCACTTGTATGCGGTTGAGAGAGCCCACAGGGTCCCAACTAGGCCTCTCCCGCCGGGCAACCCCCCCCGCCCGATCCTGGCCCGCCTGCTGAATTACAGGGACAGAGAAATTATACTGCGGCTGGCTAGGGAAAAGAAGAATGTCCAGTTTAACGGTACCCGGGTCTCATTCTATCCGGACTTCTCTGCGGCGGTACAGAAAAGCCGTGCCCGGTTCACAGAAATAAAGAAACGCCTGCAGAAAGTGCAGGCCCCTTATGCCATGTTATACCCTGCGAGACTCAGAGTCATTTTGAATGGCCAGGCTCACTTTTTTGAACACCCTGCTGACGCCTCGGACTGGCTGGATGCTAACGAAGGGGCACTACGACAGGTTAGGAGGCCCCACGCGGAAGAGGACTGATACTTGCTCACAGTAGCACACGAATTATCAAAATTGCCCCTTGGATGAGGGTTATGCCGGAAACACACAACATCCTTTATTCTGTTGCTCTGAAATGCGAGTTCGGAAACACTGTTATTGTTGCACCCAGTACTGAGGAGAGTAGTGGCGGCGGCCACTGGTGCTGCTTACCTGGAAGGTCACAGGGACCTGTTGTCCCACGGTTTTAGGGGCTGCCCGTTGGCACCCCACAGTTTGAGTTTGCAAAGGCCCTGGGAGCAGGGGGGCACACACCCTTTCCAGGCGGTTGGCCTGCAGCGGAAGAAATTAGCGATGTGCTCGGATGCACGGATGTCTATCTTTGCTCTCTACGTTGCTTCAAATTACT
Organism: Rana temporaria; assembly: GCF_905171775.1. NCBI lineage: Eukaryota > Metazoa > Chordata > Amphibia > Anura > Ranidae > Rana > Rana temporaria. The sequence goes on along the minus strand of NC_053499.1, from coordinate 49,420,097 downwards.
CCAGAGCTTTTTTTGTCTTATTTTTACCTTTCTTTTCTTTTCTTTCTCACGGGAGGTCAAGCCTTTCCCTCTGCACCTGGCATGTCAGCCTGTTTCAATTGCCAGCCCGGAGGGGCGACCCATCTTTTTCTAATAGGGGGGCGGTGGGAGGCGGTAATGTTGGTGTTTTTATAGAAAAATAGTTGGAAACAACTGCGCTAAGATGAGCGGTCGGGATTAATAAGCAGCAATTAGGTTGTGTATAAACAAAATTAACAAATGGAAAAAGAAAATAATTGCGCTATACCCAAATACACACTTGTATTAAGCAAGTGTGTGTGGAGATCATTATATCTAAATAAATGATCCAATAGAATCGGGAAGTCAGGGTTTTCTACCCTGCTGCTATTGATATATGTGAACCCAGTGATCAACAACATAAACAGTGATAAACCATAACTTCAAATGATTAAGTAAACAATAAAAATATTAGTGTTTAAAAAGTCCATAAAGTCCAAGACTAATTTTAAATTAGATGGTAAGTCCATATAATGAAATAAGAACACCCGTGAAGAATCCAGAAATGCTTGCAATTAATACACCAGACGTGAATCCTCCACCGATCATGCAGCTGCTTACCAGATATCTGGGTCCTGCCGGACCACTATCCACATATCTCTCAACCAGAGATTTTGTAAGGCAGTAGTAACTCCTTCAATGCACTAAACCACTCCGTGCTCAATGAGGCTCAACGAGGGATATAGAAGACAACAAACAGAGCTCCACATAGCATAAATCCGGATAATTTATTTTTAAAAGAACATAAGCATATGTACATACAACTCACATTTGGGTTGAATAAACCAGCATTTGGCCTGTAACGCCGGCCGGACGTGTCCAGGAACAAAAAGAGGCCACTCGTTTTTGGAGGAATGAAGGGGATGGCGTCCACACGTCACTCAATCCACCCGACGCGTTTCGTGATAAGATCACTTCGTCTCAGGGTACGAGTGGCGTGGGACGCCACCCCTTTATATAGAAATACAAATACAATTAATTAATGAAGCAAATTCACTAACCAAGCCTCGTTCCGGGATTCCCCCATGCACCGGAAGTGTATTGATCCACATCCGGGTCGCAAGTCGTAACACCGCCCAAATGGGCGGACACCTGCAGGACATGTAGAATCCACTACGGCGAGGCGTGGCAGGAACATCTGAGAGGCGGGACCGCAAGGTCACTGCTCCGGATTCAGCAACACAGCTCAGCGCGTCGGATGGTGGGATATTGAGTATTGCACACAATCGTAATATATGCGCCCTCAAACAACATCCAAATCACCACCCGGCCCGGGAACTGCAAATGCCTATATACATTATATACATTATATGAAAGTATTTAAACCATTAAAATTAATAAAACATTTAAAATAAACATTGGATGTTGGACTACATCATAACATTGTGAACCAAGCCTCATTATGGGTTTGCCGCGCATGCGCCCGTCTAAGTGGTTGCGCTCCACAGAGCGGCTCACCGCGATAACCCTGCACATCCATGCACCTCCGCTCCCTCTAAAACAACAGCAAAATAACCTCTCCACGTGAGGTATATAGCTGTTGGCAATTGGATCTGGCTATACTGGACATGTTCTTGACCCATCGGTGCATATCATGCAACCAAAGGAATGTGACCCCTGTCTGAATGACACACTATAAGAAAAAGTAAAAACTTAATTCAATATTACTAAATCCAAATGGACATAAGTTTTGTAGAGAAGTGTTCCTTATTTATAATGATATCTTAGTGTTGTGTGAGTGACCACACTAGTTAAATGTAAAAAATAAAAATTAGAAAAAAGTAATTATATAAAAAATTTAAATAAAAAGTTAATCGAATCTATTGTGTGTGACCACACTAAACCAAAAGGTTATAAATACGTATGTACAAAAAATGAATCTTATTGTATATTATGTGAGCATCATAAATTGATTCCCAATGTTTAGTTGGGTTTTCAGTGCGTGCACATTTCACTCCCAGTGAAAAGTGTTTTAAATAATAAACTAATATTTTAATATATTAATTATATAAATTAAGAGTGAACAATTCATAATCAATATGGATATTGCACCAATGTTTTCAAATCCATGTCCAGCAGCACATCCCTACTTCTATCATTAAGGTAGGCAATCTAGTTGTCTTTAGAGAGAGAGCTAAAAATGTATAAAATATATCATAAACTAAAATCAGGCATTATTTATAAAAGCATTGATGTCGGTGTCCACATTGAGGCCATAGGGGACATATGTCCTCAGCCTGTGGATCCATGCCATTTCTGTTTTAGAGATTTCTCTAATTAGAGAACTACCCCTCCAGTTGGGCTTATATTTGTCAATGCCCACAAACAAAGTTCCTTCTGGGTTTCTATGATGAACTGAGTCATAATGTCTCGAGACCGAATGGTTTGGAAACCCGCTTCTTATTTTGGCTATATGCTCATTCAGTCTAATTTTAAGTTCTCTTTTAGTCCTCCCCACGTACTGAAGACCACATGGACACTGAAGCAGATAAATCACCCCTTTGCTGGAGCAAGTGATAAATGGTTTTACTTCATGGGTTCGTCCAGTGCTGGTGGAGGAAAATTGAGAAATCTTACGGTCCTGGCATTTGTTTAGGGAACACACTTGGCAATTTTTACACCTGTGATAACCTGTGAGATTTTGCCAGAAAACTCGTGTTTCCTTGGGAGGATCCTGTACACTTGGGGCCACACTGGCCCCCAAGGAAGAGGCTCCTCGGAATATCACGGATGGTCTCACTGGCAACACAGGTGCAAGCACAAGATCGCTTTGTAATATATGCCAATGTTTCCTAATCAAATGCTTAACATTTCGATGTTGTACTGAGAAGGTGGTTATGAATGGTAGAGAAAAGGTGTTATTCACTTGTTTAGTTTGAGTCTTTAGCAAGGATTCCCTATTCAAATCACGGGCAGATTGTACTGCCTCATCCAATACAAGTGGATCATATCCCTTCTCAAGGAACTTTTTTGATAGAACAGCAGCCTGAGTATCAAAAACTTCAACGTCTGTACAGTTGCGTCTGATCCTGGTATACTGTCCCTGGGGGACTGCCTTCAACCATGGACCATAGTGGCAACTGTCCAGGGGTATGAACGAGTTCCTGTCGGTTGGTTTAAAAAAAGTACTGGTAACGAACTTATCTCCTATTATGCCAATATTCAGATCCAGAAAATTAACCAGACTCTGGCTTGCAGAAAAAGTAAATCTGATGCCTCTGGTGTTATTGTTGAGGGAATTCATAAACAGATCTAAGTCATCTCTCTCTCCATCCCATAGGAGGAGGACGTCGTCGATGTACCTAACCCAAAGTGTGACCTCAGGCCTTCGGCAATCATCGACGACGTCCTCCTCCCACTTGGCCATGAAGAGATTTGCCAAACTGGGGGCGTATTTGGCCCCCATGGCTACTCCTCGATCCTGGCGAAAGAAACAGTTATCGAACCAGAAATAGTTGTGACTCGCTGCAAATTGAAGCAGGGTCATGATAAACTCAATCTGGTCTGAGACCAGAGTTGAGTCTCTGGTCAGATAAAATCTCACAGCCTCGAGGCCCAGATCGTGGGGAATTATGGTGTAGAGGGATGTCACATCTGCCGTGACCATCCATACACCTTCCCTAGGGGATAATCCTGACAGCAGGTTGATCACCTGTTTTGTATCTCCAATGAAAGATGGTATATTGCGCACCAATGGCTGCAAATAAAAATCAATGTACTTGCCCACCCGGGACGTGATGGAATCAATCCCACTAACAATGGGACGTCCCGGGGGGCAAGTTTGATTCTTATGGATTTTCGGGAGATAGTATATTACCGGTGTACGAGGAGCCACCGGCACTAGGAACAGACTCTCCTTTCTGTTCAAAATCCCTTTCTGGAGGCCCTGATCTACTATGACCTCCAGGTCGCGTTTGTACTTAATGACTGGGTCACGGTTTAAAGGGGTGTAGGTGGCATCATCGTCCACGATGCGATGCATCTCTGCATCATAATCGCATCTATCTAGGACGACGATGCCACCTCCCTTGTCCGCCGGTCTAATGACAAGTGATTTGTTGGAACACAGTGAATTTAGTCCTGTCTCAAGAGATTTACTGAGTCTGGCCTTCTTAATCTTCATCTTATCCAAATCCTTAAGAACAACATCCCTAAAAACCCTAATGCTAGCAGGTAGGGTTCCGGGATTGAACAAAGAGGAATTGGATAGATTAGAATGCCTATATTCAGAAGTGCACTGAGGTCGTTCTTCAATAGGATTCGTTAAGAAGTGTCTTTTAATGCTCAATTTTCTAGAGAATTTGTGAACATCCATAAAGGTTTGAAATTTGCTCAGATTTCTCGGAGGTGCAAACTTCAAACCCCTGTCCAACAAAGCTTTTTCAGAGTCTGTGAGTGTTTGTTGGCTTAGGTTATAGATACCTACACCTACACTCTTTTTCTCTTTGGATGCTTGGGCTCTCCTCCCCCCTCTGGTCCCTCTCTTGGTTCTATAGGCCATGCTGGGCCGTGATGGCTCCTGGGAAAACCCCAATTGTATGGAGCCCGAGATGGAGGAGGTCCTTGCATATTTTCTGGTCTAAAGTTCCCATAACCCCCATCAGGTGGTCCAAAACCAGGTGGGGGAAAGAATCTTTCCCAGTTACTATATGCAGCCTCCCTAGGTCCAGGCCCATAAGGCCCCATTGGGTCTGATAGAGGGAAGAAACGATTCTGAGTTGGAATATTGAAGTCATAGGTACCATCTCTCCTGTTTTGGGGATTAAAATCCCTTTGGGTAGAGTTTCTAAACGTATTTGTCTGATCTCGACCTACTGGAGAGTCAGTCCTATAGTGTTGAAATTGAGACTCTGATCTATGACTTCTTAATTTCTGTCGACCTCTGACGGGGGTGTGGGGCTGGGCCGTGTCTTTTTTGGCATTTTTAACCTTAGCTCTAGGTTTTTGAGCTTGGGCAGCTGCAGAAGTGCTAGGTTGGTCCCCTTTATTAGATGAAGCCAGTGTGCGCTGTAAGGGCACTGGGGGGACACCAGAGATTTGTGGAGTTGTGTCCATTGTCTCTCTATCCTCTGCTTCTGAAGCGATTTTTTTCTGCCATTTAAATACCAACTTTGACTTATAGTCCTCTAAGTCGCGGTTGTATTTCTTTTTCTTCTTGACTTTTTGGTCTTTGTCCTCTTTTTCTAGATTTTTTTGGAGATTGGCTGAGTAATCCTGATATTCCTCCTCCTTCTTATGAGGAATCAATGATTCCTTTACCATTTTAATCTCAGAGTCTAGCTTGATCAGTTTGTCTTTCTTCCTCTCCGCTAGAAAGCGCAAGAAGGAAGTGCCAGCATCATTGAAATATTTGGCCCAACCGATCAAGTCAGACTCATCTGTTTGAGGACTGACCTCCCACCTTAGGCTCCTAGGAACCATCCCATTTTTGACGTAAGTCTCCAAAAAAACCACGTCCCACTGGGTATGAATTTCTGCTGTCATGAGATTTTTCAATCTCATGAAGAGCCCACTTACTTCTGAAGTGGTGGGTATTGGGGTGGAATCAAACACCCCCGCAATATTGACTATTCTATTTGATCGAAAGTCAAAAATATCCATAGTGACCCTATACGAATCACCAAACAAAGCTGCAATTGAAGGTATATACAGATAATATAGAAAAATAGTTGGAAACAACTGCGCTAAGATGAGCGGTCGGGATTAATAAGCAGCAATTAGGTTGTGTATAAACAAAATTAACAAATGGAAAAAGAAAATAATTGCGCTATACCCAAATACACACTTGTATTAAGCAAGTGTGTGTGGAGATCATTATATCTAAATAAATGATCCAATAGAATCGGGAAGTCAGGGTTTTCTACCCTGCTGCTATTGATATATGTGAACCCAGTGATCAACAACATAAACAGTGATAAACCATAACTTCAAATGATTAAGTAAACAATAAAAATATTAGTGTTTAAAAAGTCCATAAAGTCCAAGACTAATTTTAAATTAGATGGTAAGTCCATATAATGAAATAAGAACACCCGTGAAGAATCCAGAAATGCTTGCAATTAATACACCAGACGTGAATCCTCCACCGATCATGCAGCTGCTTACCAGATATCTGGGTCCTGCCGGTAATGTTGGTGTTTTTACCCAGTCCGGTGACATGCAACGACCCCCCTGATGGCGAAGGTGACGGTATTGTCATGGAATGTTAGGGGACTGCAAGACCCGTTGAAAAGAACTATGGTCTCGTCCCTGATGAGAAAACAGTTGCCTGCTATTTGTGCCCTTCAGGAGACTCATCTGACCCCTGACTCTGTGTCCTGCATGAGATTGATTTATCCAAACTTTGATTTATATATTTAGACTTTTATTTTTGGATTTATTATCAGTTTTGGGTTATTTCACTAATTTTGAATTCACTGCATATCTTTATTGATTGTTATCAGTCCCCTATGGACAGTCTTTATATTCACTTTTAGATTTTCAGTTTGCGCTCATCATTCTTTATTCAGACCTTTATTTGTTGTTAGCACATTTTAGATTTGAGCAGCATTTTGTTTTTCACTGGTCACTTTTAATTTTCACTGTTGGCTAGCGCTTTAGTCACCCACTTGTCTATTCCAAAGATAAATTATTATTTCAATCTCTAGACAGAGTGACTATGTCTAATGCCGCGTACACCCCATCACTTTATGTGATGAAAAAAAATGACGTTTTTAAAAACGTCACTTTAAATGACCGTGTGTGGGGGAAAACGTTGTTTTATGTCTTGTAAAAAACGACCAAAAAAAAATTTAAGCATGCTTCAATTTTATGTGTCGTTTTTCAAAGCGTCATTTTTTACTTCACAGAAATTGACCGTGTGTAGCAAAAAACGTCGTTTAAAACAATGTTTTTTCACCCGCACATGCCCAGAAGCTACTTATGAAGCAAGCTTCAATGGAAAAAGTGGTGAGAACGTAACCTCGCTTTGCTAGAACATTGTGAGAAAAACGATGGTGTGTAGGCAACTTCGTCTTTGAAAATTGAAGTTTCAAAAACGTAATTTTTTACTTCACAGAAAATGTCGTTTTTTTTCATCACATAAAGTGATGGTGTGTACGGGGCATAAGAAGCACATAGATTGCTGTCAGATACCAGCACCCACATCAAGCTCCACACTAACCCACTACCTCAATTCACCATAGAGGCAAACAACCTAATCAGAAACGCACTTACGGACCACATCATCACTGAATTGGAAGCCTCCTTTCTTGTAAGGGAATTCCACCACACTCCCTATTTCTACCACCTCCCAAAGGTGCAAAAGAGCCTTACCAACCCCTCAAGTCAATCCATTGTTGCCTCAATGGACAGTATAACCAGTATTCTCACAGTATTTCGACCAGTACCTTCAACCTCTGGTACAGGCTCATACATTAGAGATGGAACACACCTCAATCTCAGACAGGCCTCATTCATCCTGGTCTGGAAGCAACATCTTTTTGTCTCACCCGTAATTACTTCCAATTTGATGGAGAGTTCTTCATGAAAATAATTGGAACAGACATGGGTCCCAACTTTGCACCCACATACTGTATGCGAACCTCACAATGGGCTTGTGGGAACATAACCACATCTGGCACAATAACCCTTTTTCTTCCCACATAGTATACTATGGAAGATATATAAATAATATCATCATCTGGCAGAGTAGTACCACAGAAGTTAATTAATTTGTCACCTTCTGCAACCTCCTTCACCTCGGTCTTCGACCAAGATAAACTTGCATTCCTAGACCTAGAGATGTACCACATTGACAACCAGATTCTTGCCAAGAATTACACCAAACCTACAGCTGGTAAACTCATTCCTTCATTATGACAGCTGCCACCATCCGCAATAGCTAAAAAATATTCCAAAGAGTCAGTTCTGCAGACTGAAGAATAACTGCACCAGAGCCTCAGACTACGACACAGAGAGTGAGGTCCTTAAAACCAAATTCCTTGAGAAAGCATACCCCATTGACAGCATTATGGATGAGTTTTACGTTCAGGTTGAACATGAGTTTGACTTGAACATGAGTTTGACTCGAACATTGGCTGTTCGCCCGTTTGCCGAATAGCGAACAATTTGGGGAAACCCCTGTTCTGTCAGAGGGGGTGGGGTCATCCGGTCACGTCACACATTGCCCCCTGTGTATTATGTTCATACAGACCATATTGTATTGCATTTTTTTTTTATATTTTTTTACATTATTTATTTATTGTTTTCCTTAGTTGTGATGTTGCTGAAACTCGCTGTCCCCTGCTGCACAGTATTTACATCTGTTCAGTTACCGTTGTTATACTTGTTGTCATATTTCCCTCATTTATGTTTTTTCTGACACTTGCAGTCCCAAGTGAGTGTCCTTGCTTCCCATATGAGTATATGGGAAGCAAGGATTATAATTATATAGTATATGTGGACAGTATCCTCTGTACGATGACGATGTACAGAGAATACTGTCCACATATACTATATCATTTATATGGTTTCATGATCCTTATAGTTTTTTGTTAAATTTCTACTTTTGTAATAAAAATTATATTTGATATATTCCCATCTTGCCTCCAAAATCTGACCATCAATTGCTACTTCCTTGAGTAATTGCTACTTTTTTTGTCTTCTAAACTTACGGATGTGGCAAATGTAAGTGCTCCTCCCCCCCCCTCCCTTTTTCATTTTTTTGATTGATTTGCTTTAAATATACTTTAAATATACTGTACATTCCTGTATACTCTTAAAGTGGAACTAAACTCTCCTAATCTCTACAGCCAAGGAAGCTGCCATCTTAGCCTCTATTTGATCTGCAATTACCATGGTGCTGCATATGTGATCAGTTCTGACATTAGCCATTTGATGACTTGACAGTTCAATTGAGAGCACAAGCAAATGTGACAGTTATCATTCATAGATTGCCTTGGATGTACCTGTTTCGGGAAACAGTTAAATTCATGGGTTTAGTTCCACTCATTTATAAAGCAGCGTGTAGACTAACTGCTGCATTTAAAAAAAAATCTGGCATTTTGTATGCTTTACAAGTGTGCTTCCTGCTATTCTTTCTTTGAGACTCTGAAAGAAGTGAAACCCCCAGACTCTTGCAATTCTTGTATATAAATTCCTGTAAAATGCAGGCACAGTGTGGAGTAGTTACTGCAATGCACTTTGGAGTGTGGCCCTCAGTTTAAATCTCTATCAGGAGTTAACTTGCAACAAAAGCAACAACTATAGTAAATTGCACTAGTGATCCTGGAGACAAACAACCCAACCCAATTTTTGTATAAATTAAAAAATCCTCTACATATACTAAACCTTTAAATCCAATAATAGTTTTGCCCTTTATTGTTGGAATTATATCAAATGTAAATACTTCAGGCTAGTACCTCTGCATGGCATTTTTCAAATACATTACTGATGATAATTTGGCACATTTTCTGTGCCCAAGACATCCTGTAAGGGTTTATAGCACATGGTTGCTTGGATGTGTACACCTCTGGACAGTCTGCAGATATCTTCCAACTGTCTACAAACTCTCTCACATCTTTTACTAAACATTGATTCTGTGTTGTGAAATCATTTTCTTTGTTTCCGTCAAAGTTTCCACAAAGACCACAGACCTTCCCCTGTGTTGGAAAAAGACAAGTAAACAATATTATACTTGGAAAATTCAAGCTTCATGGAGCACTAATAATTACTGGTATAACAAACTTTGGAAAGCTAAGGATTAAAAAATTCAAATAATTTCAAATACATCTTAAGCCAGAACTTTCGTTTTTAATAGAGTAGTGAGGAGTTATAAAGCTTGTCAGGCTTTTTTTTTTTTTAATCAAGAAAACGGCTTTATTGAAACAGATTAGTCATATAGAACAATTGGATGGATGTACATGTAACAGGAATACAATCACAATCTTCATGGAGAAATTCAAGGAAATTTAGCAAAATATGAGAGGTTGGCTAAACATCCTCCCCCCACAAGTAAACATCATAATCCCTGAGACTGGTATAAAATTGAATCGAAAACTACATAACATTGTGCATATGTTATAATCCTGGCTATAAATTTCTAATCCACCATCAAACATAGGGAATACGCAGCACTATAATATTGCGTCTAGTATAATCATAATAGCTGTCATCCACATTAAATTTGTACCTAATGTATAAACAAAAGTAAAACACTCTTCATGATAACCCATTTCACCATGATCCTGTCAGCGCTGACCGTACAACAAGGTACTAGATCTCCCTGTATCAGTGCATGCCCTGCCCCCCCCCCCCCCCCCATTATACTTGCAATAGCCTATCCATAATCAATTGAGCTGGTCCCAACCCAGGTGTATCAAGCCAGGGCTGCCATAGTGAGTATAATTTTTTGAGCGCATTCCTGTGCTGGTATGTTAGTTTCTCCCGAATCAGCAAACTATTCACCATCCCCACCCATTGCCCCTCTTTCGGCAATCTAGGTGTAATCCAAAATCTTGCAATAGCCTTCCGGGCAACATAAAGCAGTTGCAGAAGAGCCGTGTGGCCATAGGGGGAGAGTGACGGCACCTCAAGAGCGCCTAGTAGACATACTACTGGGTCATGTGGCACCGGAAAGCCATAAGCCTGAGATATAGTGGTAATAACAAACTGCCAGTATCTGAAAAGTTTAGGACATTTCCACATCATATGTAATAAATCACCATCATGTGCACTACATTTTGGGCATAACGGGGAGTCTCTCAGACCCCACTTGTGCAATCGAGCAGGAGTCCTATAGACTCTGTGAAGTTAGAATAAGTGCGAGAGTCTATGTTGTGCCGATACGGATACCAACGGAGCAGAAGATAAACACAACTCCCAGGTATCACCATCAATGGGGCCCATATCTTTTTCCCAAACCTTCCTACACGTCAGGGTGGACGCATCATGAGTGGTGCTAAACAGTCTGGAATAGACTTGTGAGATCATACCTTTCTTGTCTCTAGTTATCAAAACGTCATTGTGGAGGGGATGGCGTATCACTGAGATAGGGGTGAGCCTACCATCACTCTGTATAGCATGCCTTAGTTGTAAATATTTGTAGAACTGGGTCCTGTCAAGAGCAAACTCATCACTCAGGTCAGTGAACGATTTGAGGACTGGTCCCACAAACAACTGAGCTATGTAGTGGATTCCCGCAGTGACCCAGGGTCGGAAGCCCTTAAGCTTAAAGAGTTCCTTGTAGTAAGAGTTTTTCCAAATGGGGTAAAGGGACATACCCCCCCAATGTTGAGAATGGACCGAGTGTATTTCCATAGGGTATTCAATAAGGCAACAGTAGGGAGTGTCTGTGATAAATGCGGAAACCCTGCCTCCAAATGCGATATGGCTGGGAGCTCAGATCCCAATGGGATTAGTGGTGCCCTTACTGGGTCTTCTACATCTACCACCCCCCAATTACCCAGGTGTTGGATTTGTGAGGCTACAAAGTAGTAACGGGCATGTGGAACTGCCATGCCCCCCTGATCTTTAGCTAGATGTAATGAGGAGAGACTTATTTGCGCCACCTTGCCGCCCCAAATCAGATCCCTGAACTGGGCATTAATCTGTGCAAACCATTTATGTGGTATCCAGATTAGGGTATTATGGAAAACGTACAGGAGCTAGGGGGCCCACACCATCTTTATAAGATTAGCTCTACCTGTAACCGACAGGGGGATTTTTTTCCAAACTGCACATTTCAGTCTGAATTTGTGTAGTAGTGGTGTCAGGTTCAAAGATAGATATTGGGCGGGGTTTGGAGTCACCTGAATTCCCAAATATCTAAATTCATTCACCACAAATATATCCTTAGCACAGTCAGGTAATGGACCAGTCAAGGGGTCTAGGGGCATGAGCACCGATTTGTTCCAATTGATGCTGAAGCCTGATAAGTCACCGAAATCCGCTATTAAAGTCATTGCATTCCTCAGAGAAGCGTCAGTGTCTCCTAAATATATTAATGTGTCGTCTGCAAATAAAGAGATTACGTCCTGCCTGGCACCACTGGTGAAACCAGTAATACCAGGCGAGGCTCTTATATGAATCGCCAGAGGTTCCAGAGCCAGGGCGAACAGCAGGGGTGAAAGAGGGCACCCCTGCCATGTCCCCCTGAAAAGTCGGAAGGAGTCCGAGACTTCTCCATTAACTCTCATTCTTGCCAACGGAGAGCTATATAATAACTGAACCCATTTCAAAAAAGATGGCCTTACTCCGAATCTTCTCAACACCTCCCAAAGATATGACCATTCAACACTATTGAATGCTTTACCAGCATCAAGGGAAAATATGGCCCTGTTACCCGGATTATCTACTGGAACTTGCATGTTAAGAAACAACCTACGTAGGTATTGTGAGGTAGACCTAGTCGGGATAAAACCGGATTGATCCCTGTGCACTACACGGTGGATGCATCTAGATAGTCTAGTGGCCAGAACCCTGGCCAAGAGTTTCACATCAAACGTCAAGAGGGAGATAGGCCTGTATGAGTCCGGGGAAAGAGGATCCTTCCTGTGCTTCAGCAGAACCACTATAAGGGCCTCATTCATGGACAGGGGGAGTGCTCTAGTTTTAAAGACCGTATTATAAACATTTTATAAAATAGGAATAAGCTGTTCAGAGTAGCGACTATAAACCTCGAAAAGAAGGCCGTCCGCCCATTGTGAGCCTGCACCAGTGCCTCCAGGAGTTCCTCCCTGGTTAGGGGAGCATTAAGCAGGGCCACCTCTGAAGTGGGAAGACTCGGTAACGGGTATCTATCCAAGAAGGAGTGTAACTGTTCAAAAGAGGGACTGACCTTTGATGTACTGTATAGACATCCTGAAAAAAGCTTTTAAAACAACCCATAATGGACTGTGTGGAGTAACACACCTCACCCCTAGCGTCTGTGATAGCCGCAATATGGGAGGGGGCTGCTGTGACCTAGCCAGGATCGCCAGCATGTGGCCTGTATTTTCTCCCTCCTCAAAATGTCTTTGTTGTAGAAAAAAACTTTTATTTTCAGCCAGTTGTAGATAAAGGTCTTTGAGCATGGCCTGAGAGGCCAGCCATCTCCTTTTGTTAGCATCTGAGGGGTCCGCCACATAATCTGCCTCAGAGTTGTGGGCTTCATCCAAGACCTGCGTCTCCCATTCCTTAGTATTAGACTTAATACGGTTAATAGCTCTAATGAATTGGCCCCGCATATATGCCTTAGCCGTAGCATATATCCCACACCATCTGCAGATCTGCTGATCCTATATTATCTCTAAAGAACTTAGTGAGGAGCAGAGGGACTGGGTCTGAATCCGGCATGAGAGACAGCCAGAACGGGTTAAGCTTTCAAAGACTGTTACCCTCTTTTATCCCCAAACTCAGATCCACCGTGAACGGAGAATGGATATAAAGGGGTTTGGTTCCAAGGTCCCCAAACCAAGGAGCCAAAAGGGTTTTTTTTTTGGGCCATTGTTGGACTATCCCGGTACTAATAATATATGTAAATAGTATACAACAAGAACAGATAAATAATAAGAACAATTTTATTAGGGAAAATGTCGATAACGACAAAAAACAGGGAATACATATTTAAAATACACAATATACGACCAACAACACGCCAGTACAGTAGTCCCCAGGAGGGGGAGAAGCATAGTGGGTAAAGGGTCGTATCAGGACATCTTAACTAGTTTCGTGGCTAAATGCCACTTCATCAGAAGAGTCTAAAATTAAAAATAACATAAGTCAGACAATGAAAACAAACAGCAACAGGTTCAAAAAATATATATATATATAGGGGAAGACGGAGACTCGGCTGCTCACCTAAAATCCCCCCCCCAACATGTATGGGGCCAGCAGGGAGGTGAGCACCACCTCAGAGGGTCCCGTGTGACGGCCATGGGGTGCGTGTGTGGGCGAATGGACCTACTTCTCAGGTATGGAGAATGGAAAGTATAATTAGTATGAGGAGCCCATATGGGAAATAAGAAAGGGGAGTGCTGACACGCGTGCTAAAAACCCATAGTGCAATTTGGAAGTAAACGGTGGTGTGGAGATGGGGGTGGTGAAGTGGTGTGGTGATGGGGGAAGGGGTGGAGGGAGAGAGAGGGAAGGGGGAATAGCAAAAGGGGAGGGGGAAAGGGAAAGGGGGGAGAAAGGAGGGGAGAGTGAGGAGGGGGGTGAAGCAGAGCTGACGGAGGCAGGAAGGGAAGAAAAAGAGGAAAAAGGATAAAAGGGGTACCTTGAATACAGGGAAGTGTGGTTCAAGTAGGGGGCCCCGGGAACGGGAGCCCAGTTAGGGGTATCTCGGGCCACTTGTGACCTCCGTACGAGAGAGTCCATGGTGCTGGACCCCAGAGGGAGGGGGACCAAAAGAGGTCCCATGGTGGCGTCAGGATACTGACGCCTACCAGTGATACCTGGGTAAAACAAATAAGTGAATAAACAAACTGATAAGGGTGTAGGAGGGAGGAGGAGGGGACGGGAGGATGAAGGGAAAGGGAGAGGGAAGAGGGGGAGGGAAAATTGGGGGGGGGGGGAAGAAGGGGAAGGGGGGGGAGAGGGAAGGGGGGAAGCAGGGGACACGTAGGAGAGGAAGAGGACAAAGTAGGGTAATGGGTGGGATGGTTGAGCGCAGACAAGGAACTAAAGGTACAGAGTTGAGTGACTTACTGTGAGCCCGGTGAGGTCACAGTAATCCCGGGGTCCATGTGCCATTGCACAGCAAGCAGGTGAAAACCTGCTTTTAAACCCCTGGGCCGGACAGGGACAGTGAACGGAGAATGGTCTGAAGTGTGTCTCGGGTGATATTGAGATAACTTCACCAGGGGCAGCAAGAGACCATTCCCTAGCCCCATGTCAATCCTCGATAGTCCCCCCCACCGAGGCCGACTGGCACGAATATACTTTTGCGTCAGGATTATGCATTCTCCATACATCAGTTAGGCCTAGCTCATTCACCAAACGAGCAAAAGGTGTGAGACCCCTCCTCTCATGCACATCTCCCCCCACATTATGTTTGAACTTGTCCTTCTCGTATTCCAGAAAATTATTAAGACGAGACATAAATTCAGCCAAATGTTTTAGAACACTAGAAGAAAACGAAGGTGGAATGTATACTCCCGCCAATACACACCTTACCCCGAAAAGAGAGCAGTATAGGAAGATGTATCTACCCTCGGGATCAATCCTAGCATCTATAAATGAATATTGAGTACCCTGACGAATCAGGACACTCACTCCCCTCGAGTACACCGTATGAGTGGAATGGTATTGGTGGCAAAACTGCCTGACCGCAATTTTGGGAGTGGACCCCAGTGGGAGATGAGTCTCCTGCAGACAAATCACCTCAGCACCTAGCCTCTTAATGGTATGCATCACTTCCAGACGTTTAACCAGGCTATTTAGGCCCCGGACATTCCATGAGAGACACCTGGTTAACTTAGACATTGTGTTCAAAACAAATTAGGAGCAGGATAATAGGATATCAGCATACATAAGTGAAAGTGACTTTGGTCAGAATTATAGACAGCACAGGCAGTAAAAGTCAGATCAATGTTATTCCATAGACTGTAAGACTGGTTCAGTAGAATATAATGGGGTAGGTGGACAAAATCATAGACAGATAGGGTGTGGGCCCGAAAAAACAAAAAAGTCAGCGGAACATAAAAATCGACATCCAGGGAACAGGTCACGGTGAAATCTTCTCTCATCAGAAGCAAGTGCAGATCAGCCAACATTGTCAGGGTAACTTAGACAGAGGAGCAGGCCAGGGCCTAATACAACCCTTCCGGGGGCAACAGTGGAAGCGCACCACAGTGTCTTAAATCTTCTCAGCAGCCAAACTATAGGCCTCAGCAACCAAAGCGAACAATATCCGCCTTACAGCGGGCAACATGGAAGAAGTAAATGAGTTCTGCACATCATCAGTCCGCCGGACGTCTACCACGAGCCTCTCGGATCGATTGCTCCTCTCGATCAAGCCACTGTGCAGCAGTAATAGGGGAATCAAAAAATTGCACAGAACCAAACACCTCCACACTAAGACGGGCAGGGTACAGCATGTCGTATTTAAAATCAAGGTCTCGCAACCGGGGTTTAACATCCAGGAACTTGCCCCTTTTCTTCTGCAATTCAGCAGAAAAATCCGGGAATAGGGAAACTTTGGCATTGTCTATCTTAAGGGCAGTCGGTTTAATTCTGGCATTGTATAGTATAGCATCTCTGTCCCGGTAGTGTAGAAGTTTAAACAAAAATGGGCGTGGAGGTGCCCCCGGCTGTGAAGGTCTGGATGGCACCCTGTGAGCGCGTTTAACCGAAAACATGGGGGAGAACGCTTCCCGCCCGAATGCAGCAATCAGCCACTTCTCAATGAACTCCACAGGGTTCTTCCCCTCCATTTTTTCTGGCAAACCTATGGCCCTCACATTATTTCTTCTCATCCTGTTTTCTAATTCTTCTAACCGAGATGAGTGTTGATCAATTAAGTGATTGTTATAGGTTAGGTCCCTCTGCATAGGCCCCATATCATCTTCAATGGTGCTCACCCTTTCCTCCAGTGCGGAGGTCCTTTCTCGCATCTTTTGGGCGTCTTGTCTAAGAAATGAAATTTCAGACTTCATACCCTTTATCTCTGTAGTAAGAACCGCAATAGACATGTTGCAGGATGTCACCGCTGCAAATATAACCCGTAGCGTGTGTTCCCCCTCTACATTAGGGCTCTCTGGGGCTTGGGGCCTAGCAGACCCAGGGTTAGGAGTACTCACTGTGTCCCACACTATGCCAGCTTGCACCGAGTCTTCCAAAGGCACTGTGTCATCTGCCTCTGACACTCCGCCTGATGAGTCCTCTGGGGTGCTGGAGGATGCCACCGGATCCTTCACAAGTGGCTTAGAGAACAGCTTTTCAGCAGCCTTGCGGTGTTTCTCCTTGGCCGTGCGGCCTGCATAGGCGCCATTTTGGGACATGAGCTCTGCAGGCATGTTCACAAG
Organism: Rana temporaria; assembly: GCF_905171775.1. NCBI lineage: Eukaryota > Metazoa > Chordata > Amphibia > Anura > Ranidae > Rana > Rana temporaria. The sequence goes on along the minus strand of NC_053499.1, from coordinate 49,403,055 downwards.
CTGACGCTTGCCGGACGACATTGTGGGACAAAATCGCCAGGGAAGGTATGTATACTTTCCTGGGACCATCAGGCACTCTCCGGTGTGCTTTAGGGGGATCGGATTCTTCTTCCACAGGAGTACTGAAAGGATTATCAGCGGAGCTCACTTCAGCTGCGTCCGGCTACATCCGCTGCCTGGCCACGCCCCCGCTTGTCAGGCTTTTACTGATGCCTGTATTCCCATTAGGTAGTTTCACCCCCTGGCACATGTCGGTCCACGATCAGTGGACATGTGTTCGAATCCACCTGAGATATCTTGCCTAGAAGCTGCCAAAGCCAACAGCCAATCACAGGCGGTGAAGGCATCCCCCCACCTATATATGTAACTTGCATACATGTGGCTGCAGGGCTGGGAATGCCTCTGCAGCCTATGATTACCTGTTTTTTTTACAGCTTCCCAATGGAATAGCTCAACCAGGTTCAGACTCGTGTCTGAACACGTCTAACTGCATGCCTAGTTACCATTGTCACTAGGGCTGACAATAAGGAAAAATCCACAATTTTGAATATAAGCTAATAGAGGCAAAATCTTCCCATGGAGAAATTCTTTCTTGCGGGCAACTAATTTAAGTTGGGATTTTATTCACTTTGCAGAGATTTCCCCTGTTGTCTACAGCAGTGTTTCTCAACTCCAGTCCTCAAGGCGCCCCAAAAGGTCATGTTTTCAGGCTTTCCATTATTTTGCACAGGAGGGAAATCCTGATAACATGACCTGTTTGGGCGCCTTGAGGAATGGAGTTGAGAAACACTGATCTACAGTACAGGAAATGAAGGAAAATCTGCCCGATAACACACAGAGGGCCAAAAAGGCAGACTGGTGCTAACCCTTCCTTACTCTATTCTTTTTTCTTTTTTTTTTTACACCCCCCCTCCCCCTCATGGCTCCCAGGAATCTCCTAACCTTTCCCTCCAATAGAGGAACAGTCTCAAACGTTCATCTGAAAATAAAAAATGAGTAAATCGCTCTAGGAAAATGACCGTAGAAGGAGTAGATGTAATTTCAGAACTACTTACGTATATCTTGTTACTAGCAAACCCTGACTCTCTCAGCATAACTCCATGTTTTTTTGTATTCCTTTCATTTTTCCCATTTCTCCCTATATTCGCCTATCGTCTCTAGGTGACTATCCTTTAACTCTTCTAACCTGTACGTTTCCTCCACTTCGTCTATCCAATTCCAGACGTGTGGGCTTTCCATCTCCTGCCACTTTTTGGGTATGAGTCTCTTAGCGGCATTTAGAAGATGAGGGAGTAAAGACTGCTTATATTTTTTTACCCCCTCTTGGCTGCAATGAAAGAGCACGACCCAGGGGTCCTTCTTTAACTCTTCGCCCGTGATAGCTTTAATTTGACTCAAAATGATGTCCCAATAGGTTTGGATTTTTGGGCATAACCACCAAAGATGGGCCATCGTGCCTCTTTCTAAGCAGCCCCGCCAGCACTCTGCGGTCTGATCTGCTTTAAATTTGTTAGCTTTGTCCGGGGTGATATACCACCCTGAAATACACTTGTAATTTGTTTCGGCAGTTCGTGTGTCGATTGCAGATGAATGTGTTAGGTGCATGATCCTTTTATAAGTATTTGTCCCTCTTGTGATTCCTAGCTCTCTTTCCCATTTATCTATGAAGGGTGCTTCGCTCCGAGAGCCTATCTTTACCAATATCCCATATAATTTAGTGATAGTGCCCTTTGAGTTCTTAGTTTTGCAAATCTTCTCAAGTGGAGTTAGCTCCGCCTCCGTCCGTAATGGGCGGAGGAGGTGCCGAACAAAGTGGTGCAACTGGGAATAATGCCACCTATCCAGATTCCAATAGTCCGTTTTGGATCTCAAATCTTCATAGGTCATTATCTCTCCATCTTTAATGATATCCCCTAAGTGAACAGTGTCATCCTTAATCCAATTCCCTCCAATTTTATTTTCCCCTGGTGCAAAATAAGGATTTTCTTTTAAATTCATTAATGGGGAGTTAAATTTCCCTTCTAATTGTGTCTGGATCCTATCCCACATTCTTAAAGTGTCCCGTGTTAAATCGTGTATTTTGTGATCTAGTGCTCTGTGTTGTGCGGGGATCCAAATAATATTATTCAAATGTTTACTTGTTAGTGCTTTCTCAATTTGCACCCACCTTTTGTCAGTCCTATCCCGTGCCCATTCTACCGCGCGCGATAGGACCGCCGCCTTATAATAGCTTTTAATATCCGGAACTGCCAGGCCGCCGAGTGACTTACCCTGCTTTAGGGTGGAAAGGGATATTCTATGCTTCTTATTTTTCCAGACATAGTTTAGTAACAAGGCATTAAGGATTCTCAAAAATTGCTGAGGGAGGGCTATAGGAACTAATAAAAATTTATAAAGAATTTTTGGGACTACAACCATCTTCAGCATATTAATGCGTCCGATCCATGATATGGGTTTATTAACCGTTCTTTTTAATTCGCTCTTGATCTCATTTAGTAAGGGAACATAATTTATTTTATACATCTTCTGCTCTGTGTTAGCCAATTTGATACCTAGGTACTTTAGTTCTTTGGTCCAGGGGAACGCGCAGATTTCCTTAACACGACATACCTCCTTTTTATTTAAATTATTATTCAAAATTTCTGATTTGGTTACGTTGATTTTAAAGTTTGAAATGGCGCCATATTGTTGCAAAACTTTAGAGAGCTTTGGGATAGAATTGGCCGGATTGGTTAAATAGAACAAAATATCATCGGCAAAAGCCGATAATTTATGTTCCTCCCCTTCTACTCTAACTCCATTTATGTCGGGATCGTTACGTATAGTGGCCAACAGAGGCTGTAAAGACAAAATGAAGAGGAGGGGGGACAAGGGACACCCTTGTCTTGTCCCATTTTTCATCTCGAAGGGCTCAGATAGCGTAGCATTAATTTTTATTTTTGCAGTGGGATGATAGTAAAGTGTTTTAATCCAACGGGCCATCCTGTTTCCTATTCCCATGGCATTAAGCGTCTCCATCATGAGCCCCCAGTCTACCCTGTCAAAAGCTTTTTCAGCATCAACTGACAGGAATAGTCCTGGGGGCTCATTCTGCCTTACGGTCTGTAGCAGGAGAATTGCCCTTAGACTATTGTCTTTGCCCTCTCTGTTGGGCACAAAGCCTACCTGGTCGGGGTGTACCAAGGAGTGCATGACCCCTTTTAGGCGCCCCGCAAGAATTTTTGCAAAAAGCTTAATATCTGTATTTAACAGAGAGATAGGTCTGTATCCCGAACAGAGAGAGCTATCTTTACCTTCTTTCAAGATTATTGTGACCACAGCCGCTATAGCTTCACTGCTGGTTTCGAATTCAGACCCTAGCCCATTAAAGTATTTGCACATCCTCGGTATCAAAATGTTGCTATATCTACTATAGTACAGGTTGGAGAACCCATCCGGCCCCGGGCTCTTTCCGCCAGTGGTGGTATTTAGAGCTATTTTTATTTCTTCTTCAGTTATAGGGCGGTCCATGTTCAAACTTTCCATCTCCTCTAATCTAGGAAGTCCTGCCCTGTCAAGGAAATCTCGGGTCTTTCCCTCCCTTTCCCCTGCCTGCCACCCTGGATGTTTTAATGTGTATAGTTCCTCGTAATATTTTTTAAATGTTTCCGCAATTTCCCTGGTTGCGTAAACCATGTTCCCGTCTTTCCTTTAAATTTTTTCAATGTAGTTCCTAGCTTTCTTTTTTTGGGCCATCTTAGCTAGGAGCTTGCTTGGTTTGTTACCCCATAGATATCTCTCTTTGGAAATACAGTTTAGTTTGTATCTCTCTTCCTGTTCCATAATCTCCTTGAGAGCATCTCTTTTTATAATTAAATTGTGGTGAGTCTCTTTTAATCCCTGCGCTTTATGTTTGCGTTCTAGGGACTCTATGTCTTTAATCAGGGTGTTTGCTTTATTTTTCCTCTCTTTTTTTTTTTAGCGCCCTCTGCGATTAGGATTCCTCTAATGTAAGCTTTGTGCGTCTCCCAAAGGGTTGCGCTGGTAATCCCTTCTGTATCGTTGATGAGAAAAAATTGTTTTAATTCCGCCTCCACCCTACTTGCCCCTCCTTTGTCGCGAATCAGGCTATCATCTAGGCGCCACAACGGCCGCTGTCTCTTTTGTGTAGATAATTTAATTTTCATAGAGATTGGGGCATGATCTGACACAGTCATGATTCCTATGACCGTCTCCGTTATAGAGTCCAGCAGCCTATGATCCGCCAGGATGTAGTCAATTCTGGAGTATGTTCCGTGGGGAGGGGAAAAAAACGTGTAATCATGTTCATTTGGATGAAAAATCCGCCAGACATCCACTAGTTGGTGGTCGTGAATCTTTTGTTTAATTCTTTGTAAATGCACATTTTTTGTCTCCTTCCCACGGAACGTACTATCTTCTTTCGGATCGAAGACAAAATTTAAATCACCCATCAGGATTATATATCCCTCCGCGAAATTATTAAATTTTCCCAGAATTTTACCTAAATATTGGGTTTGGTGTACATTTGGGGCGTAGATATTTGCTAAAGTATAGACGATATTATCGATCCTTACCCTAAGAAATATAAATCTCCCTTCTGGGTCTGTCATCCTTGCCTCGAGGGTAAACCCAAACCCCCTTGTGAACCCAATTGCCACGCCCCTAGCGCGTTTTGAGATGGAATCCCCATAAAACCAAATGGGGTATGCAGGGGAGTAAAGCTTGATATTTGCGTCTAAGGTTAAGTGGGATTCCTGGATAAAGACAACATCCGCTCTGAGTTGTTCAATCTCTGCAAGGACCTTAAGTCTTTTAACGGCTGAATTTAATCCCTTTACATTATAAGATAAAAATTTTACTTCTGTCATTTTCTGTAACTAGGTCATTTCCTACTGAACTTTCCAAGAGATTCCTTGGGAGCCATATTCCCTTTTCCCTCCCTATTTTGAAGGAGGAGATTCCCTCTCCCCTTCCAAACCCACCCACCCTCCTCCTCACCTCCCCCCCCCTGCCTAGGCCGATACATCGCCTCTGAACCGTAGGGATCCTTGGTACCCCCTACCCGTCGGTTCTTATGGATGAGGTGAAGCACCTCAGTGCCCCTCCCACCCATTTTCCCCAGGAGTTTTCCGGGGACTTGATCTTATGTGGGTGGGGTAACGGATCTGCCCTCCCTATTCCCCTCCCTAGTCGTCCCCTCCCCCCCTCACCCCCCCGCAATGCCGAATCGCATTACTCGGGTCCACCCCGAGGGCCAAGCAATTTTCCGCTAGCTATTCAACCCATCCGGGTAAGTCCACAGCAGGCATATCCAATTTGCGGCAGAACCCTACCAGGTCCTCGGGAAATATTAATTTTGCTGACACCCCTTCTTTGTGGCCTATTAGACAGGCCAGGAACCCCCATTGGTAATTTATATTACGTAGACGCATCTGTTCCAATAAGGGTTTTTGGAGTCTTCTTCTGTCCAGGGTTTCCCATGCCAAATCCATGAAGATCTGGATCTCCATCCCGGCATAGGATAAGGGAGGCTTTCTTCTCAGTTTTAGCCAGATCTCCTCTTTATGTTCGAAATGTCTGAACCTAGCAATAATATCCCTGTGCTAATTACCTCCTCCCTCCCTGATCTTCCCCACACGGTGGACCCGTTCCAATTTGAGGGGACCTTCCGAGCCATTGTCAAGGAGGGGGAGGAACAGATCATTGAGAATTTTTCTCAAGTCTTCACCCTTCTCCTCCTTAATAGATCGTATTCTTAAATTTTGCCTTCTGTTATGGTTCTCTTGATCTTCTAATCGGTATTGCAGCCACCTCTGGTTTTGTTTCATAGTCAAATGTTGATTTTTTAATTCAATAAGATCAAGGTCCTGCTTTTCTATTTTTTTCTCGACTTCCTCTACTCGTTCTAACATGTGGAATAAGTCCGTTCTTAATGTGCTGATTTCCTCTCTTATTACGTTCTCCACCCTCTTTAACATAGCGTCCATTTCCCCCATGGTGGGGACATGGGAGTCCAGGCTAGGGTCGTCCATTTGGTTAGGTACGTGTTCAGATTCTGTTGAGATGTCAGCAATTGGGGTTGCCGTCCCCCCCACTCCCTTTTTATTTGTCCCAGTTTTTTCCACTTTTTTTGTCGGACCTGGGCTCTTAGAGCTCCCGTCCGGGGGCATTTAGTGTCTGATCGTACTCGTGGAAGAGATCTCTTTAGGGATTTTCGGGGCAGCCCCCCTTGTTGACCTGTTCATATTATATTTCTTTGTCGTTCTAATACTTTTCCCCAGTTTGAGCAGAAAGGGGCAGGCCTCCCCCCCCTTTTTTTTTTTTTTTCCCCTTTTGACGGTAGTTTTTATAGCTCACTGAGGAGCTAGTTGTGAATACTAGGGGGAGTGTTAGTTGCTTCTGAAAAACAAAAAGATGTCTTGCACCGGGTATTTCCAGGGAATTTTAAAGGTTTTGATGAATTACCCAGTACGTTAGGGTGTGTGCATAAGAGGAGGATTGCGTACCCTCTGATTTGAAGGGGTTACCACCCCTGTTTAAGTTAGGGACCTTCTTTGGGAATTTTCCACTGTGAAGGACCTAGCAGTCTTTGAGCAGCGACAAACGGGGGGGGGGGGGGCTGTGTTTCCGCCTCCTTTTTGTATATATATATATTTTTTTCCCCCCTTTCCACCTTCTTTCCCCTTGGGGTACGTAAAGACTTTCGGTAAAGTGGGGCTGCTACACGCTATGCCCTGATATTGTCCTCTGCTCACCCAGCAGATAATCTAGGTTAGGCCCGAAGAGGTGGCGACATCTCTGGTGTTGCCACTAGTGCTCCGGTCCAGCCCCCCAGTGAATTAGCAAAGACCTGCGGAGGTAGGTATAGTGTCTCTTATGTGACTGGTACTTTTCCACCTGGACCTCAGGGGTTTTTTCAGCAGCGTGTATGGTCCAAAAACGTATAGTCCATGTAAGCTTAAGCTCCTGATATGGCACAACTACACTTTTCCCCCCTTTTTTTTTTTTTCAGTAGCCGGTCTAGATAAATGAGGCGTATTGTGAGTAGGCGTCTAATGTTTGCCACCTGTGCTCCAGTGCAAAACCCCCTCAGTGATTTACCTAAAATTTACAGAGGTAGGTACGGTGACTCTGGGGTATCTAATGCTTTTCCACCAATCCCCCTGAGTCGGTATCGGTGTAAGTATCCACCACGTACAAGTCTGAAATCATGTAGACCATAAATGCTTGAACTAGTTAGGTAGATATGAGGAGAAAGGAAAAAAAAAAAAATAGAACTTTTGCATAACCACTTATAACACATAGAGTATTGTAAATAAGGTAGGAGTGCTCCACTTTCTTACCCTGTCTTCACTGTTAGAGCTAGATCTCAGGGTCCACACATTGCTACAGTACCGTCTTGTAACAGAGAGAAAAGGGTTAATATTACCTATTTGTGTATATCTTTTTTTTTTTCAACCTGGTGCCGAGATGTCCTGGGGTCAGTCAGAGCAAGGAGGGGGGGGCGGGCAGCCAACAGGCACGCCACGGATGGAAGCCTCCCTGCTATTCCTCCATGCTTTAGATCACCTGCCGCCGAGGGGGTGCGGGGGGGGCGGAGGATGAGGGGCTCACGGAGAGCGGCGGGGGCTGATGTAGACTGCGGGGTGAACGGGCTAACCGCTCGGCGGACTCCCTCTCTGCAACGCGTCCGCCGTCACTGGAGCTCCGCCGGGTCTAGGTCCCTCCATCTCCCGCAGCCGTAGCCAGGTCAGATCCGTAGCGCAGGCTGCTCCTCCCTCCGACGTGCGTGCTTCACGTGCACCACGTCATCCTGAAAGAACCTCCTTACTCTATTCTAATATAAAAAAGAGAAAAATATCTTTGGTAAAAAATATTTTTAATTTTCTCTGATTTACAATTTTTTGAAAGGCTGTAATTGCAAATGAAAGTAAAGCATGTGAAAAATATGATAGTGATAGGCAAATAGGAATGTAGTGGTGGGAAGGGGTTCAGGGAACAGTGCCCAACACTAACATTCCTGGGAGTGTTGGAGCTTTGCCTTTTAGAATGGTCTGACTTTAGAGTTTTTTGGACTACTGCAGGTACCTCTACGCCTGGTCCTAAACATTTAATGAGTCTTCAGAAGATGTTGCTGCTACACAATGTATAATAATGGTAACTGTTTTTCCTCTATTCACAAGTAGTATCTGACTGGATACATTACATCCTCACAGGGTGGTGCTGTGGATGTATAAAGCAACGTGCCACATCCTAATATATTCAAAGTTTGTGAAATAAAAGAACTATGGGCCTTTTAGACACCAAAACTACCAAAGGTTTGTATAAAAATACACACTTTTTATTAGATATATAAAAAAACATGGAAAAATAGCAAAAATTTCATATAAAATAGAAAACTCAAAATAAGCTACTATTACGCCGTGTACACACGCTCGGACATTCCGACAACAAAACCATGGATTTCTTTCCAATGGATGTTGCCTCAAACTTGTCGCACATATGTTGTCAGAAATTTTGATTGCCAAGAACGCGGTCACGTACAAGTACGACGGCACTAATAAAGGGAAGTTTAATACCAAGTGCACCACCCTTTGGGCTCCTTCTGCTAATCTCGTGTTAGTAGAAGTTTGGTGAGAGACAATTCGCGCTTTTCAGCCACAAAAATACAATGTCAAATTAACAAATTACACCAACACCAACCAACCTCCTTGAGGTTAAAAAACACAAGATAATAATGGTGTTGTGGTAACTTGACACACAAAACGAAAAAATATATATATATATATATATATATTATGGAGATCACTAGAATTTCTTTTTTAAATAAAAAAAACAGGAGTTCTTGATTAAAAAAAATAAATAAAAAAGATCACTATAAAAAATAAATTCTAAACATTATTATGGAGATCTGGCTTAAAAAAATAAAAAGATTATTCAGGAGAAATAATAAAGAAATCAGTTTGTCAGAACTCTGTGTGAATATCAGCAGCAAAACAACTTAATTCTTCTAGCATTATAAAGAAGAAGAGGATGCGCTACATTAAAAGATTTAAAAATTTGCAGCGTGACGAATGTGCTATCTCCATTACGAAAGCTAGTTTTACCAGACCGAGCACTTACGTTTCGTACTTAAAGATGTTGTAAAGGTAAAAAAAAAATCCCCTAAATAGCTTCCTTTACCTTAGTGCAGTCCTCCTTTACTTACCTCATCCTTCGATTTTGCTTTTAAATGTTCTATTTTCTGCTGAGAAATCCTCACTTCCTGTTCTTCTGTCTGTAACTCCACACAGTAATGCAAGGCTTTCTCCCTGGTGTGGAGTGTCGTGCTCGCCCCCTCTGAGCAGGAGAGTCAGGACGCCCCATTACACACAGCTTCTTTTTCTATCTGCAACGTAGAAAGCGTCCTGACTCTCCTGTTCGACTCCTCCCCCATTAAAGGGAGGGGGCGAGCACGACACTCCACACCAGAGAGAAAGCCTTTCATTATTGTGTGGAGTGTGACAGGAAGTCAGGTAAATCTGTGGGTGTTGTCACAGACGGGACATACATTTCTGCCTTGTTTAGACAATACACCAATTTTTATTAGGCGTCGGCTGCAACAGTAGCCAGAAAAGGCTAAAGGCCGTTGAAAAACTTCAGCTGTTCAGAATGAGGCAATTAAGGCCTATATAAGTAGTCCAGAGGATTACCACTGAATTGCTGCATCATCCTGAGGCATTGTGAGTAAGGAGAGCAGCGTACTGAAAGTCTTCTGAGGAGGTGAGGAGAGGATTGATTTTTCTGTGTGATAAAAATCAAAAGACTATTGTTTTTCTGCTGTAGGACCAGCAGTGTCTGCCCAGCACTAGGCTTTGCCAGACCCCATAGATAGGTTCCTTTGTGGTGAAGATAGACGCCCCAAGTGGCCAAGGTTTATTTTATGTTTGATTTTGTTTATGCTGTTTGGATGCTTGCACTTGTTTCCAGCAAGATGGAAGAATAAACCAAAATCGTTGTTTTCAACCGTCTTAGACTGCCTGTCTGTATAAATTCAGTGTGTAGTGAACCCATCCAAGGGGTCACACACCCCGCTACCGAGCTAACCCCTTACAGGAGTTACAGACAGAAGAACAGGAAGTGAGGATTTCTCAGAAGAAATAAGGACATTTAAAAGCAAAATCGAAGGATGAGGTAAGTGAAGAAGGACTGCACTAAGGTAAAGGAAGCTATTTAGAAAAAAAAAATGTACCTTTACAACCCCTTTAATTCAGAGCATGCGTAAATTTTGTGTGTCGGACTTGTCTACACACGCTCGGAATTTACGAGAACGGATTTTATTGTCGGAAAATTTGAAATCCAGCTCTCAAATTTTTGATGTCGGAAATTCCGACAGCAAATGTCCGATGGAGCCTAAACACGATTGGAATTTTCGTCAACAAGCTCCCATCAAACATTTGTTGTCGGAAATTCCGAGCGTGTGTACGTGGCATTAGGGTCAATAGACCAAAACCAATCCTATGATGATATTATTGTATCAGCCAGGGAATGTGGGCTGTCAACGTACAGGAAGGATTGGCATAGATTGTTATAGATAGACATAGATTGACGTAGCTTAATGAAGCTCAACATGTTTCACGAGACAGCGCTTCCTCAGGAGCGTAAATTCTAAATAGATGAAAATGCAGAATACACAACTGATGCAAAACATATATTCAATGCAGGTATATATATAATATAGTATATCTCCTATTCATGATAACATTATCCATTCCTCAGGTTAGTGCAGGGTCCAGAACCATTCCCAGGTGTAGACATATATGACAGCAACCAACCACCAGAGAGCATCTGATAAGTCATAGTGTCATTCAGCAACAATAAAGTTGCATATAGATAAAGTATATACCAATGCAGTAGTCCTATAAGGAAAGGGAAGCAACCAAGTGAATTTACCACAACAAAGTGTTATTTAATAAATAGAAAAACCAAAGAAGGAGGCTTACATACTAAATAAGGCAGGCTGTGAGCCTTCCAACTGAACTCAACGGGTTAATTGTAAGAGTGACTCATCCATACTGTTAGATGCTAATGCCGTCGCCTCCAGCCAGCTCTCTGTTCTCTGTGCTAATTGACCCTGCTATTATGTGAAAATGTCCTGTGTTTACACTTATGATAATGTGTATTGTATAGCAGGTGAGAGGAGAAGGGACGTCTACTCTGAAACGTCATATCCCGGAGTCACCTCGTCTGGGTAAATGATTAGTCAATTAGCTCATGTTAATTTATGTTCTGGTTACCTCCTCTTTAAACTGTATATAAGGTTGCATTCTTGATTCTGTTAAACACTCCATGTTTAGCACACAAACAAGTCTTGTCTCGTTGTGTGTTGAGGGCAGCTGGAATATCTGATATCTATATCCAGACTGATAGGAAGCAGTATATGACGGAAGCACTCAAGCGGAGTGTGGGACATTCCATTACACAAGGATTGGGGGATAAAGCTTCAGTGGAGACACCTTTTACCCATGATAACTTTTACAGGAGTGAGATTCCCTTCCTAGGGGTAGATTTCCTCTCACTTCCTGTTGTCTCCATCCGTTTGAAAGTGGGAGTCGTTTGTAAGTCAGATGTTTGTAACCCAGGGACCGCCTGTAGTAACCTACCTACCTACCTAGTAGTAAACCTAGCGTAAAACTAAGGTTTTAAACTTTATGGGTCAGACTGAAAATGTAAAATCGCATCTATGGCATTTTAAAGGCTATAGTTGCCCTAAGTATACACACACACTATGCTTGACTGCACTTTCTAACAATGAGAAACCTCATCATTGTGATATCATAGCTTCAGTTCATCAACCCTCAACTCTGTGTTCTCTGAACCCTTCACCCAGTTCAAACATTGTGACTATGTGGACTCAATTGTGACAAGCTGCACAGTTACAAAGATGCAATATAAAGAGATCTGGGCTTACAAGTAACCTCACTTTTAGCAGAGACATTTTAAGGACACTTTGGATTTGATTTACCAAAGGGAAATAGACTGTGCACTCTGCAGTTGCATCTGAGCTTAGTATATGAGAGGTACAGTAGCTCCGCTGACTTTCATCCTCCAATCATGTGTAAGCAAAAATGCGGTTTTTCATTTTCTTTGCATGTGAATGGGTATTTTTTTGCAAAGGGAAGCTTCACTTTATTCAGGCTGCTTTCACAGTGCAGCTGTGACCACGTGGCAGTAAAGTGTCGCTTGTTTTAGTGGCACTTTATCGTAGTTTTAGCTGCGGCACATGTTGCAGCATTTCTAAATCGCTTTTCAGGTTCTTTGGAAGTGCTGACCTTCCATTCCAATGGGCAGCAGTGGTGTAGAAGGGCTGTATACAGCGCTCCTACAGTGCCCCAAAGATGCTTCTTGTAGGACTTTTTTCCCATACTGCAAGTGCACCGCTCCAGTGTGAAACGCTCGACTATCTCACTGGGGTAGGTGCTTTACAGGTGCTAAAATGCCTGAAAACCGCCTCCGTGAAAAAGTAGCTTTACTAAGCTCGGCAGCAATTGCTCTTGCAGAGTGCACAGTCTATGGCCCAGATTCTCATAGGACTTACGACGGCGCAGCGCCATGTACGCCGTCGTAAGTCCTAATCTGAGCCGTTGTATCTATGCGACTGATTTTTAGAATCAGTTACGCATAGATATCCATTAGATCCGACAGGCGTAAGTCTCTTACGCCGTCGGATCTAAACTGCAATTTTTTTTTTGCCCGCTAGGTGGCGCTTCCGTCGACTTCAGCGTCGAGTATGCAAATTAGCTAGATACGCGAATTCCCGAACGTACACACGGCCGACGCAGTAAAGTTACAACGTTTACGTCACGCTTTTCCCGGCGTAAAGTTGCCCCTGCTATATGAGGTGCAGCCAATGTTAAGTATGGCCGTCGTTCCCGCGTCGAAATTTTAAAAAGTTACGTCATTTACGTTCACGTCGAAACCAATGACGTCCTTGCGACGTCATTTGGAGCAATGCACACTGGGATATTTTACGGACGGCGCATGCACAGTTCATTTGGCACGGTGACGTGCGTCATTTAAATGATACACGCCCCCTACACGCCGAATTTGAATTCCGCCGGGTGATTTACGATATGCCGCCGCAACTTTACAGGCAAGTGCTTTGTGAATAAAGTACTTGCCTGAAAAACTTGCGGCGGTGTAACGTAAATCGGATATGTTACGCCGCCGCAGAGATACGCCCAGTGTACAAGAATCTGGGCCTGTGTGTCTTTAGTAAATCCACATTTGTGTGCATGCATTGCTACACCCGAGGTTATATTATAATTCTTATACATGATGATGATGATCATAGACCCACAAGAGCAGAATAATTATAGCAGGTGAACTGGCTTCAGTCAGGCTACAGGCCAAGTGGCCATGCTACTGCATGGAATCTACTCATTATTTACAAGCGCTTGTTTTATCTTCTCAAATGTGAGTTTACATTTTTAATGTTTTCAAACAAATGTTTTTCCTGTTAAACAGATTTACACTACAGTATGTGCATACCTTTTCCTTATTTTTGGTGAACCTGAATATCTCTGCCATGGAACCCATCGTTAATATTGTGGTTATGCCACTTATTGCTGAGATTAAAGTAATACTATCTTACTCTGATGTTCGCCAGTTGCTGAGGTCGTCGTGTGTTTGGTGTAGTGTCAGCCTCACAGCCCTTTTAGACTCATTTGGCATATGCCTTGCTGAGTCCATTCAATCTGGTAAGCCTCATTCCTATCAGACAGTGGTGGCGGCTTTTCTTCTATCGTCACATTTGTGTTAACTGAAGATCAACCTGGATTATCACTTCACTCATGCTATTACAGTCATCACCAATGGACTTGAGCAAAGTTTAATTATCATAATTTTCTTAATTTTTTTTATTCATATGTATATTTACTTATATTTACTTATTTTTTGGTATTATTTTGACAGCTAGCGGGGGGTGGAGATCCCCCACTAGCTGTCATAGCGGAGGAGCGGGAGGTGCAGGGACCTGTACATTCATAACATGTTACATGTTATACAATGCCTGCCGCTAATATTGTACTTCCAGCGCGATCCAATCGTGCTGGAAATCGGGGAAGCAGGCTGTGCTTCTCGTGTTTGCCGCCCCCACAAGATGGCGCGCATCCATAGGAGGCTATTGGGGGCAGCGAGAGAGAGGAGCGACATAGCTCGGTGCTAGCTTCCGCAACAGGGCCCGCCGACGGCGAATATCGCTGCTGCCGAGCACAGTTTAGGGACAATATCGCGGTCACCAGCTGTACCACAAATATGGGTTTAACATGTAGCATGTTATGAAAGATGCACTTATCCTTTAAGCCAGCTCAAGTGACCAAAAAAGATCTATTTAGTGTGAATACAATCTATGGTATTGGAAAAGAGATTATTGAAATTTTTTATTATCAACATGATTTATCAGTATGAAGTTAGCAATGGCTAATCATTTTCAAATGTTTTGGCTTTACAGATTACCTTATAGTCTATGTTTAGATGTACGAAAATAGTTGTCATCTGATCCCATACTAAAACAAGTCCAATTTTGGTCTCAAGGACTAGATATATCCCCATTTTTCGAATTAAGAAAGACATTTTATCACCGCCAAATCTCTGCACAACATTTGCATGTCCATCTGTAAGCATTACTTTATGAGCCTAAACAAAGAAAATATGATTTTTATTTTCCATAACATTGCATTAGATATAACAAAGAGTATTTAGTTAACCACATATAAAGAAAACACTTTCATCCATATGGTTGGCAGAATCCTTTAAGAAAGTTGTTTGTGCTAGATCTTAAAGTACCCATCTGGCAATCTACTGTGATCCAAGATAGGGGATATGGAAAGAACTCTGCAGATATAAATTCTGTTGAGGGTGAGATCACTGAAAAGTGATTTTTTATTCAGGAGAATAACATCACTTTATGGTTTCTTATGCCTCTCGTGGACTGCAGCAAGTTCTCATTCTCTCTTATTTTTGATTTATTTTGTATTACGAAAAATATAACAAAATTTGTAGATATTTTGTTTCAAGAAAGCAGGAGCAAAGCCCAGAATCATGGCAGAGAAGTTTCACCCTTGGCACTCCCTCAGATAAACAGTATTTGTTAGATACCTAATGTCACCTATACCAAAAATTTTACTTTTGGGTCGACATTTCATTATGTTTATGAACAAGAGCTGAAAAAACTATACTATCAATATATTTGGTAATTTTGAACAATTATACGATTAAATCTCCAAAACATTATCCTATCAAACTAAACTAATATATATATATATATATATATATATATATATATATATATATATATATATATATATAACAATATCTTGCTTTTTTAATTGCAAAACAGATGGTTAATAAATGAACACAAAACAGAGAGAGAAACATATGCTGCAAAGCCATTCTCTGATTATGGAAGTTCTGTATTATATTAAATAATTTGACTTGTTTTTGGGGCAATAGATTGCAGTGAAGGAGAGGTAAGTATGCAAACAAGAAGATATATAAATAAACACTGGTAAACAAAGCTAATTAACACCCCCTAGTAACTTTCTAAACCACCACTGCGCACAGGATAAACTTGATTACCTACAGCTGCTACGTAAATAGAAATGTATATAGTGAATCTTTAGTGAAAAAAATAGTAGCGCTCTGTTTCATAAAGCAGTACTAGTAAAGTGATTATATTAAAATAACAAAAATAAACACATAAAAATTATCACATAAAAATTAACAAGTGAAAGTGAATTAATAGTGCATGTGAATAATCCATAAACATATAAATAAAGTAAATTCATATAAAAGTGTCCATAAATCACACCAATCTTCAAGTGATTAAGCAATGATTGATCAATGAATGGTATCTTTCTTGAAGAAATCTTGATACAAACTTCCACCACACCTCATGTGCTTGTGAATCCACTCCCAAAGGAAAAAAAAAAAAAAAAAAACAATATGCCTCACATTCACATGTTCGGCACAATAGCTTGATAACCCACCCGGGTTGATAGACAATTCCAACGGTGATCACAAATCAATCAAATCCAAATGGAAAAAAAAATAAAGTGCTTTCAATGGTAATGTATGTAAAACCAATTTATTAAAAAGTGCTCACAAATCCTCACTCATTGTACTCACATGTTATAAAATTCACACAGACACTTCATTCAAAAAAGTTCTCTAATGAAGGAGACTTGCAGTAGGAGGTTAGGTTATTGCGGTCACGGAGGACACAGAACACCCAGCAGATCTCACCCTCCACTTGCTCGCTCACTTCCCCAGCCGGAACAGCTACCTCCCTCGGCGGTGATAGTACATATAGGGATCACAACAAAAAAAACTCGGGTGGGTTATCAAGCTATTCTGCCGAACATGTGAATGTGAGGCATATTGTTTTGGTGAGGTTTTTTTTCTTTGGGAGTAGATTCACAAGCACATGAGGTGTGGTGGAAGTTTGTATCAAGATTTTTTCAAGAAAGATACCATTCATTGATCAATCACTGCTTATTCACTTGAAGATTGGTGTGATTTATGGACACTTTTATATGAATTTACTTTATTTATATGTTTATGGATTATTCACATGCACTATTAATTCACTTTCACTTGTTAATTTTTATGTGCTAATTTTTATGTGTTTATTTATGTTATTTTAATATAATTACTTTACTATTACTGTTTTATGAAACAGAGCGCTACTATTTTTTTCACTAAAGATTCACTATAAACAAGAAGATATATTGACAATACTAAGTGTCAAAACGAGGTTACTGCAGTGATTCTCAAACTTTTTCTGTTATGACCACTGTAGCACCTGGTTACTTTGGAGTACCGGTGCTATTTAAATTTAGAGGTAGATCAGAGTGTAGTTAAACTCTGATCCAGATTGTTATGTTCAAAACAGGCTCTCTGTCTCAGCTTGGCTGTGCTGTGGGCTCATTCTGTTGAACTGGGGTGCTCTTCCCACCCCTGTGCAGTAGATGGCAGCAGTGGAGTCAAGGTTTGGGTGCTTATCCCCAGCAGCCAATCAGGAGGGTTGGGCCTCGCTGTGCATGCTGGGGGAGGGTATTTATGGGGCAGACGGCATTGGCTCTGGGTCTTCTTTGTCCAGTGTGGCACCCACCTTTAGGGTGGCCACATCACAGCGCACCGGCGTTATGGCCTACCTGGCCAGGGCATGCGTGCTACGCCGTGTTCTTGGTTCCCGAGGCCATGTCGGCCTGGAACAGCTGAGCAGCGACGGGGACCCAGTGAGCGAATGGGTTCCCACCTTTGAGGATCCCAAGCTGTATTGCTGTTCGGTGGGCAGTCAGTCTGAGGAGCGCCAATGAGAGGCTGGCGGTCCAAAAGGATTTTGACAAACCACCGGGGATCAAGGTAGCCGGGCACTGAAGGATTGATCACCTGTCAGTCGGTACCCGGGCAACATTAAGAAGGAGATCCAGGCGTAATTCACTTAAGGAGGATTGCCTCCGTAACTACAATCAGAGAGGACCTGTGGCAGAGGCGTCTCCCTGACATTCACCAAGGAGGGTCTGTGGCAGAGACTTTTCCTCAAGTTCAAGTTCACTAAGGAGGGTCTGTGGCAGGGACTTTATCCTACAAAGGTTTGAGTGATACTCCGGCTGCCAGGTCAGTGAGAGGGTCCTGTCCGGGTACACTAAACCCACTCAGGGAGGAGTGGTACGGAAAGTGTTACATATGGGAACAGGACTGTTCCAAATACTACGCCTGAATCTGCTGTTCTCCTTCTTCCTACAAACTCTATCCCTTTCATCACCAGTTCATTGTTTTTTACCCGGCTGGGTAATAAAGAGCATAGCAAAAAAAACTTGTTGCAGACATTCTTTTACTATTGCTATATGCACCATTCATCCCTAGGAATTCGGAAGAGCCACGAGGTAAATGTGCCACCCAAAACAACCAGCAGCTCCTCCGGGGGTAGTGCTACACCACCAAACCAATACACAATTTATTTTGCTTCAGGAAAAAACAGGAAAAATAAATAAAATCAATATTTTAATAAAATAGCATCAAATCTAGCAGGTACACTTGCACACATTTTTTTTTTTGTAGGCATATAGTCAGGTGCATGAATAAACAAATATTCAAAACAGGTGTTAACGATTAACAAGATAACATACATATTAATCAAACAAAATTAGCTGTGCAGGAGGAATGAAACTAGGTAAGGAAAAGCCATGTTCTCTTAACTGCTCCTTGTGTCATGTAGCTCCCTGCCAATGAGCCAAGCTGTCATGAAAACTTTTCTTGGGTGATTCATTAGGTCAGCCTAGACTCACAGCGCAATGCTACAGAGAACTATTTTGACTTCATAATGTCACTGCCTTTCTTTGCAGAAATGAGGATCAATTATCACTGCTGCTAGAGAAGACAGCTGGAAAAAAAGTATGCATACTAAAAATAAAAAAAATTAAATAAATGTGAGGATCCAGGAAGCGTGGAAGTGAGAAATTGAGTAAATGCACTTATTTTTCTTCACATGTAACTTTTCTAATTTGTTATAACTAATAATGCATCCCCTTTTTATCTGTTCCCCTTTGTATCCTTTGGTCTTTCCCACTATTACCATTCACACTTACGACTCATTCACACGTGCATAGAGGCCATCTTAGCATGCAAGAGTTATTTATTTATGTACAGTAAAACCTTGGTTTACAAGCATAATTCGTTCCAATAACATGCTTGTAATCCAAAGCACTTGTATATCAAAGCATTTGTTTACAGGGTATAAAAGAGAAGAGAGGCACCTCTAAGTGTAGTAATAAGTTGCTAAATGGTGTACCTTCATTAAATATAACAATATTGCTACACTAATGCCGCATATACACGGTTGTTTTTTGTCTTGTAAAAAAACATAGTTTTTTCTCATGAAAAAAAACGAAGTTTTTCAAACTTCATTTTAAAAAACAACGTTGCCTACACACCATCGTTTTTTCAAAATGTTTTTATGTAATCAGCTTACCCATTGCTGACTCGACCTGCCCCAAGATTCATCTTTGCTCTGACATGTTGTAACCTGGTTTGAACCTGACCTCATTTTTGTTTACCTGCACATTGCTGATTTGGCTAGTTTCCGACCACAGCTCATCTCTGCTGACTTCCCAGGTTGACCTCAGCCAATTTCTTAAATTAATTTCTATCTTTGTTAACTTCCCAGTGTGACCTAATCTGTCTTCTAGCCATGATTTTGCCTTCTGCTTTGCCTGCTGTCTGCATTCTCAGTTGCCAATCTCTTCCTGTCTCAGACCACCTTCCAGCTTGTTGTGGGTTCCAGCTGCTATCCAGTCTGCTTCGGCACGGTGGCTTCTCCTACAGCACTGATCCTTGTAGACTTTTCCTACAGCCCTGATCCTTGTAGACTTCTCCTACAGCCCTGATCCTTGTAGACTTCTACTACAGCCCTGATCCTTGTAGACTTCTCCTATAGCCCTGATCCTTGTAGACTTCTCTTACAGCCCTGATCCTTGTAGACTTCTCCTACAGCCCTGATCCTTGTAGACTTCTCCTACAGCCCTGATCCTTGTAGACTTCTCCTACAGCCCTGATCCTTGTAGACTTCTCCTACAGCCCTGATCATTGTAGACTTTTGGCAGATGTGAACTTCTGTTGACTGTACTTTTAGCACCCATGCCACTCTGTGTTCTCTCATCCATCCACTGTTCTCCACTCCAGGGGGAACTGGACCAAAGTTTTAAGGGAGGCTCTCTTATTATCTTGGCCTCCAACCAAGTACATGATATCTCTTTCTCTCTTTATTTATATGCACTTTCTGCACTTTTTCTTGTCTTCCCATTTCTAAACTTCTGACAGACTTATGGGCATCTAAGTAGACTTCACAAATTACATTATTTATTATTAATGTGGTTTATATAGAAATTACTGCTTGTATAGTGATGCATATGTAAAGAATCTTTAGTACCAACCTGCTTCTGGAATCGACTCTGTTAATATGTATTGGGAGCTACAGTAATTTGACTGAAAGTGTTTTACTTTTTAGGACCCAAGCGGTAATAGAGGATAGCAAGAAAATGACTTACCCCTAGATACACTGTAATAGCCACAGAACAGGAAGCTTCTGTTGTTCCACATGGTATATTTTCTGTCACAATTTTAAAAGTACCTTTCTTTGGATTATTATTGTCACAGAAGTCCTAAGAGAATGTAAAATACATTATATGTGATGAATGCCTAATAAGAGACGTAAAATAAATTGTATGACATTTGTTACACTATACATCTTACACAATACCTGAACCAAAGTATATTGACAGTTTCCACTGGCTGTAAAGTCCTTGTTATCAAAGGAAATATAATGTCCTTCTCCATACAAAGTACATATTGCTTTTTCTGGTTTGCTGTCACATTCCCAAGACTGGTTTTTGCACACACTGTTGAGATATTATTAGATATGTTTTAGCAAAATATTGGGCTCATAAAGAAAAAAACCACAACAATAAAAATGTGAAACTTTTTATTGAACTAATGATTCTGAATTAAAGTTGGCAAAAGTGAGGTGTAGAGTTGAGACATCTAATGTGAAAATAGGGATACTACAGTTATATTAAAATTATATTTGTTATTTAAATCATATAGTAAAACATTACCAGAAGTCCAATACATTTGTTTTATTAAATTAACGTTAACACTAATATCACATTGGTTAGTTTGTCAGTGTTTTAGGGCGACTCAGGTTCCCTTCCTCAGGTCAATGCAGTGATGTTTGTACTCCAGTGCCCTGAGTAGAGATGAACTGAACTGTCTTTGGAACTGAAATCAATGGGAGTTGGATCTGTCAAATCAAAATTGCCTATGATCAAGGCAAATAGGTAAAGGGCTGACAAAAAAATTAAATTGACGGTGAGCACTGTCCTGGGAAATATGTACCAGTGCAAAAATGTAAAAAAAAAAAAAAATGGCTGGGAGCAGTGATTTGTTACAGTACTGACATTTACAAAGAGAAAATGCATTTAATTAAAAATTTAAGGGATCACTGAGCCACAAAAGAGCTGGATACGGGCTGGATGGCCACTGGGAACAAATTAGGTCACAGAAACAACACTGGAAGGCATGAGGAAACAGTAGACAAGTCGCTTGGGGAACCCAAGGGGCCCGACTGTTAGCATGTGGACATGCTGTACAAATGCTACACACCTGCTGGACCACTAAGGCCCTGTACACACGATCAGTCCATCCGATGAAAACGGACTGAAGGCTAAAGTCTGATGGTCTGATGTGCCTACACACCATCAGTTCAAAATCCGATCGAGTCCAACGTGGTGACGTAAAACACAACGACTTGATTCTGAGCATGCACGGGTTTTGAACCGATGCTTTTGCGTACTAACCATCGGTTTTGACCGATCGGTCAGGCATCCATCAGTCCGATTTTAAAGCAAGTTTTAAAACTTTGGACTGAAGGACAACAGTCCGATGGGCCATACACATGGCAGGTTTGGACTGATGAAACTGAACTTCAGTCCGTTTTCATCAGTTTGGACTGATCGTGTGAACAAGGCCTAAGACAGACCCTGGCCATGGATTGGCTGGGGTGATGATGGTCACTAATTGCCAGTGGCCTCCTACATGGGAGAAAATATAGTGTCTGAGAAAAAGTCTATGAACTCTCGGGACTTCCTGCCATTAAAGCTCAACCCAGAGATCAGAGATTACCCCGTAGCACCTGCACGGCATATTTTCAACTGTAAAAAAGCAAAGGAGAAACTCAATTGCAGGTTTGCATGTTCGCATGCACATTTTTACCAAATATATAACAGAGATTACATAAACAATATCAGTTTAGTTCTGCTTTTAGTAGCAGATACCGCAAGATGCCTGATATTACATTTATTTTATAGAAACGCCTCTTTTTTGCCCCTTTCTGATTTAGTTTCATTTTGTTAACTGGGGTCTGATTTTCCTTTAGTTTATGGGTAAGTCCACCAACTGCCACTATCTTCACCATATACTGTACTGGTCATTGAAGCAAGTTCACTGGACAGTGGTGTGTAATTTGGCAGATCTTACTCACATAAAATGGAACCTGAAGCCTCGTACACACGATCGGATTTCCATCGGACAAAACCTCTGACTTTTGTCTGGAGGGTGTTGGCCATGAACTTGTATTGCATACAAACAGGAAAGAATTGTTGGCCAACAAGTACGAAACTATGTGTTTGTTTAGCTCTTTAGCGCCACCCTTTGGGCAACTTCTGCTACTGTTGTGTTATGGTGAGCATTGCTTCTGAGCATGCGTGTTTGTACTTTGTGTACACACGATTGGAAAATCCGACATCACACATTTATTGTTGTAAAATTTTGAAGCATTCTATCCCACATTTCCCATGTGGAAGAAAAATATATTTTAAATATATTTTAAAAAAACATTCTTAATATATTTTTCCCAAATATATTGCCATATATTTGAAATGCTACAATTTTGGCCAGATTCAATATATTTCAAAAATATATTCCAATATATTTGTGAATATATTGCGGAATGCATTGTAAAATATGTTGCAAATATATTCATAAATATATGTTAAATGTACTTCTGAATGCATTTAGCAATATATTTATGCAACCATAAATATATTGCAATTTGCATTTTGGAATGTATTGTTAATATATTCAGAAATATATTACTAAATGCATTCAGAAGTACATTTAACATATATTCATGAATATATTTGCAACATATTTCACAATGCATCCCAAAATATATTTACAAATATATTGAAATATATTTTTGCAATATATTGAATCTGGCCAAAATTGTAGCATTTCAAATATATGGCAATATATTTGGGAAAAATATATTAAGAATGTTTTTTAAAATATATTTTAAATATAAATGTAAATGTACTTCTGAATGCAAAATTAAAAAAAAAATACATTCCTATTACATTTTGAAATGCTGTGTATTTATATATTGTATTTTATATATTGTAGGCCTATAAAACCAGCAAACATTTGGAAAAAAAAAACAATAAACACAGTACAATACACACAACTTTATTATCATGCAAATATACAAAAACTTCAACACAGGGAATAGAAAGTGGTGTTAACTGTGGTAAATGACATTAATGACATAAAAGTTTATTTGTGGTATTCTGATGAGGTTCCTGATGTTTCCCTTCAAGTGATATTTCAACGCCGCAATTTTTCTCGTAACAGCGTCACTGATCGCACCTTATGAAGTCCCAGGAAACTTTGTCAAAGTAGCAGCTTTAAAAAGTAAATGGAAAATATTAGACTTATTAGATTTTCCCTGTGAATCAAAAGCCATATAAGACCCCTTTCACACTGCTAAAGCTCCGGCGGTTTTTGCAGTGTTTTTGTAGCACTTTTTAGGCGTTTTTTTTTTTTTTTTTAAAGGGAAAAAGTCCAGTTTTTAATGCGCTTTTAAGGTGCTTTGGAAGCGCTGCCCATTAATTTCAATAGACAGGTGCGTTTTATAGCGCTCCCAACCCGCCCCAGACGCTGCTTGCACAACTTTTTCTAATGGTGCGCAAGCGCACTGCCCCAGTGTGAAATTACTCATTGCACTGAAAGGGATGCAGTTTTATGAGCTTTTTAGAGGCTATTTCTAGCGCTAAAACACCTGAAAACTGCCTCAGTATGAAAGGGGTCTAACAGATGCAGTAAATAAAACTAACAAAATTAAGCATGTATAAAAACATCAAAATATTGTAGACTTTTCAAAAATCAGTATAAAAATCAACATCTTGCCTACAACTTGCCTTTTTAGTTCAGACTACTACCAGACTGAGCAAGATATCTCATTTTGACACAACAGTCAAATTGGCTTACAGTCTACATGTCAAAGCTGATGTTTTCATAGGGTCTAACTGTACCTGCTTCTCTCCATCTGTCACCCGCTTGGAGGCACCGCCTTAAAAGTTACTTTTTCTTGAAGTGGTTGCATGTGCCAGCAGCCCCCCTATACTTACATGAGCCCCCTCTCGATCCAGCAATGTCCACAAGAGCCTTGTCTCTCCAGGGACTTGCACTGCCGATTGGCTTTCTGTAGTGGTGGGAGCTATTGGCTCCCGGTGCTGTCAAACACAGCCAGTGAGCCAATTAGGAGATGGGGCCAAGGCAAGGCTCAGTGTGTGATCGGACACACAGAGCTGTGGTTCAGGAGCACCAGCAATGGACCTGAGAAGAGAAGGATCCAAGCTGCTCTGTGCAAAAATCCTTACACAGGGCAGGTAAATAGGACAGGTTTGATATTTAAAAAAAAAAAAAACGATGTTTTAACGTTGAATGTTTCGGTACCAAAAGAAAACCTACCTGTTTAGGCCTTGAGTACGACACTTGACAAGCAGATGAGCTCAACTCTTCAGATGGGTGTATCGTGTGCATCACCTTCTGTCCCACACAGTATGAACTGCCACCTTCAGTGCTATTAGCTGCGCTCTTGTGGTTTTCAAAGTATCCATTACGCCAGGAAAATCTATGGAAATGCATAAAAACATTTTAACATAATGGCCTATTTCTTACTATATCCATACATTTCATTTGTTAGAAATTGATTACTTGTGGAAAAATTTACTTTTAAATGATTAGAGGGTTTCCTCCAGTCTGCTGCTGACCCCCCACCAGATCAAAAATATTCCAGGAGGGTTTCAACCAAGGTAAAAGTAAGGATGTTCCACAAAACAGAAAATATTACTTGTGCATATAGTATGTAGTTACCTCAGTGCACTCACTCATATTATAATGAATGTAGTACGGTAAACTCCCAGTTACCCAACGATCCCCATTGGTACTGTTGTTTCTGGTTGCTTGAGAGCTAATAGTAACTCTCAAGCATCCACCTCCCATGGCACCCTGCCCCCCTCCCCCTTAGCAGCTAACGAGGGTAACACCCCCAAATTCACATGTGAATGAACCTTAAAGGGCTCATTCACAAGGGCGGTATGCAATGCTCCTCTGAAAAATTATGCAAGGTGGTGAGGAGGCAAAATGTTTACACCAGTAATTGCAGTGAAAGGCACGCGATTGCAGCGCAGTAGTACGGCAATTATGTTTAAATCAGGTGTGAGGAGGCAACATTGGAGGACACTGTGCCCAGTGATCTTTGACTTCTCCCATGTTGTTCAGGTAGATCTCCACCTCTCTAAGGTTGCCCAACTCTGCCTTAAAACACTGCATTATGAAAGGGAAAATGATTGTTTAAATTTGTCTATTTCCACCTGCCTGGCTTTCAGAAATGTAACTACCTAGCTGAGAGGTAGGTATATTGACTTGCCTGTAACAATTAGTTGTCTCAGTTGTTGGTTTTCTTCTTCCAAGTGCTTATTCCGTTTTTCCATTCACCAGTTGTCAGTCTTTGTCAGGTGCTTTGACAGCGGCTGGCGGCCCATCTGTCAGAATCACAAAAAAAAAAATATTGAGAGGGGATCAAGAAGTGGTAAGGACGAGTTGGACGGAGTCTGAGAGGGAAGAATTATTTCCCTTTTCGATGCTGGGAAGACTTTGCACCTGTGCAAGGTGGGGACCCTTTCCTGGAAGCAGCAACACGGTCGGCAGGGCCGGCCCTATGATGGGACCAGGTGGTACCATGGGTACCAGGCAGCACTTTTAGGGGGGCAGCATACTGATGCCCACCAGCCCGTTCCGCCAGCTTCGCTACCCAAATAAAATTGATGTAATTTTTTTCCCCACAAATAGAGCTTTCTTTTGGTGATATTTGATATTTTTTGTGCTATAAATATATATATATTTTTTAACTTTTTGCTATAATAAATATCCCCAAAATTTAGAAAAATAAACCATTTTCTTCAGTTTAGGCCGATATGTATTCTACATATTTTTGGTACCAAAAAAACCCACAATTCGCGTACATTGATTAGTTTGCGCAAAAGACATTGTGGCCGCCGGCAATTCACAGATCCCTTTATACTCCTGGATACATGTATAGAGCAATGGCAGGTCCTTTTATACACCTATATGCATGTACAGAGCCATGACAGGCCCTCTTTATACATCTATAGAGCCATGACAGGCCCTCGTTATACATGTATAGAGCAATGACAGGTCCTCTTTATACTCCTTTATACATGTATAGAGCCATGACAGGTCCTCTTTATACTCCTATATACATTTATAGAGCCATGACATGTCCTCTATATACATGTATAGAGCCATGACAGGTCCTCTTTATACATGTATAGAGCCATGACAGGTCCTCTTTATACATCCATAGAGCCATGACAGGCCCTCGTTATACTCCTTTATACATGTATAGAGCCATGTCAAGTACTCTTTATAGTCCTATATACATTTATAGAGCCATGACAGGTCCTCTTGATATTCCTTTACATGTAAAGAGTAAATGACAGGTCCTCTATATACATGTATAGAGCCATGACAGGCCCTCTTTATACTCCTATATACATGTATAGAGCCATGACAGGTTCTCTTTATACATGTATAGAGCCATGACAGGTCCTCTTTATACATGTATAGAGCCATGACAGGTCCTCTTTATACATGTATAGAGCCATGACGGGTCCCCTTTAGTTATCATGATATAAAATAATGAATGTGGGGGCCTTTTGGTTGGCGTGATTTTTTTTTCTGGGGGGGGGGCAGCATTTCATTCTTGGTCCCAGGCAGCACAATGTCTTGGGCCGGCACTGATGGTCGGCCACAGGTTACTTGACCCTGATCTCCTGTACGGGGCAACAATACAAATGTATTTTTAAAACATGCTTTATGGCGCCAGCTGCCAGGCTAGGGGGCGGTTGCGCCGTTGAAGACATTAGCAGTGGCAGTGAGAAGATGAGGGGAGAGAGCTGGGACTACAAGGAGCAGCCAGCCGGAAGTGCTGCATGATCGATGGAACCGGCCGGGGGGGGTGAGATGGAAGCCCTGCATGTAAGTCCGGCCTGGGCTTGCTGTGATATCCGATTCCCCCTTTCTCCTGGTCGCTTGGGGAACTGTTGAGAGGAACAGAGAACAGGCAGAGAGGATAGGAGAGGACAGGCAGCAGCGCCGCTCTCCTTGAGTAAAGCCTTCACCGCCGCTGGCTCAGGTACTGAGGTACATAGTGGAAGCACAGGCAGCACGCTCTGTGTTGCAATCCTGCACCCTGTCACATGAAATAATAATAAAAAAAAAAAAAACGGACTGTGCTGTCAAGTTTTTAGTGCCTTGTGTACAGGGGGGGGTGGTACAGAGGGGAACTGGTGGTGGGGGGGTGGGGTACAGAGGGGGAACTGGTGTGTGGGGGGCAGATGTGCGGGGGTACAGAGAGGCATCTGGTGTGTGTATGGGGGGGGCAGATGTGCGGGGGTACAGAGAGGGGACTGGTGTGTGTGTGTGGGGGGGCAGATGTGCGGGGGTACAGAGAGGGGACTGGTGTGTGTGGGCAGATGTGTGGGGGTACAGAGAGGGAACTGGTGTGTGTGTGTGGGGGGGGGAGGCAGATGTGTGGGGGTACAGAGAGGGAACTGCTGTGTGTGTGTGTGGAGGGGGGGGGTGGGTACAGAGAGGGAACTGGTGTGTGTGTGGGGGGGGGCAGATGTGTGGGGGTACAGAGAGGGAACGTGTGTGTGTGTGTGTGTGGGGGGGGGGGGGGAGAGATGTGCGGGGGTACAGAGAGGGAACTGGTGTGTGTGTGTGTGTGTGTGTGTGTGTGTGTGTGTGTGTGTGTGTGTGTGTGTGTGTGTGTACAGAGGGGGAACTGGTGTGTGGGGGGGGTAGATGTTCGGGGGTACAGAGAGGGAACTGGTGTGTGTGGGGGGTACAGATGTTCAGGGGTACAGAGAGGGAACTGGTGTGTGTGTGGGGGGGTACAGATGTTCAGGGGTACAGAGAGCAAACTGGTGTGTGTGGGGGGGGGGGGTACAGAGAGGGAACGTGTGTGTGTGTGGGGGGGCAGATGTGCGGGGGTACAGAGAGGGAACTGGTGTGTGGGGGGGGGGGACAGATGTTCGGGGGTACAGAGAGGGAACGTGTGTGTGTGGGTGGGTACAGAGGGGGGTCTGGTGTGTGGGGGGAGGGGCAGATGTGCGGGGGTACAGAGAGGGAACTGGTGTGTGTGGGGGGGGGCAGATGTGTGGGGGTACAGAGAGGGAACTGGTGTGTGTGTGTGGGGGGGGGCAGATGTGCGGGGGTACAGAGAGGGAACTGGTGTGTGTGTGTGTGTGTGTGTGTGTGTGTGTGTGTGTGTGTGTGTGTGGGGGGGGCAGATGTGCGGGGGTACAGAGAGGGAACTGGTGTGTGCGGGGGTACAGAGCAGATGTGCGGGGGTACAGAGAGGGAACTGGTGTGTGTGTGGGGGGGGGCAGATGTGCAGGGGTACAGAGATGAAACTGGTGTGTGTGTGTGTGGGGGGGGGGGGGGGCAGATGTGCGGGGGTACAGAGAGGGAACTGGTGTGTGTGCGGGTACAGAGAGGAAACTGGTGTGTGTGGGGGGGGGGCAGATGTGCAGGGGTACAGAGATGGAACTTGTGTGTGTGTGTGGGGGGGCAGATGTGCGGGGGTACAGAGAGGGAACTGGTGTGTGTGTGTGTGTGTGTGTGTGTGTGTGTGTGTGTGTGTGTGTGTGTGTGTGTGTGGGGGGGGGGTACAGAGGGGGAACTGGTGTGTGGGGGGGCAGATGTGCAGGGGGGTACATATAGGAACTGATGTGTGTGTGTGTGTGTGTGTGGTGTGGGGTTTAAGGGGAACAAAGGTGGGGGGGTGCAGAGGGGAACAGGCGTTCAGGATGATACAGTGATGGGGTGATCTGAGGTGTGGACGTTCAAATCCACTTTTTAAAAATAAATAAATGCAGATCTTTTTGCAGATCGAAAAATGTGCATTTAGTATTGTTTTAGTAGGAACAGGTAAAGCATTGTCAGTGTATCTTTCGCTCGTACAGACAGGCAGTTACACAGCCAGCGTGAGGAAGTGAGCCGGTGCCATCCTCTAGTTGTCTTTGGGCCAGGTCAGGTCAGGTGCAGGCATGTGGACCATGGCTGAAGTATAGGTGAAGAGGCACCGCAAAAATCTCAGTGAAGGGAGGAACGAATGGGGGGGGGGGGTTACCCAAAATGAGGCTTCGCCTAGGGTGTCAAAAATCCTTGACCAGCCCTGCATGAACCCCTCAGTGTTCAGGATGTGTCACAAACCCCCTCGCCACTAGTGAAGAACTACAGGTCACAGCATTAATCCATGAGATCTAAAGGGGTCACATCCTTAGATCTCAGGGGTTCATGCTGGGACTTGTACTCCATCATTAATTGGGGGGGGGGTCACATCTTTAGATCTCAGGCGTTAATGCTTAGACTTGTAGTCCTTCACTAGTTGTGAGGGGGGGGGGTCAGGTCCTCAGCTCTGAGGGATTCATACAGGGACTTGTTTGCACTTTAGTTACTGGAGGCCATGGTGGTACAATCACCCAGGGGCCACATTGTCCTCCCTGCCCCTCCCCCACCTTTGTGATAATGTAAAACCTTAGACTGTTTTACCTGATCCATGGGAACCTTGACTGGACTTGCTCTCCAGGCCTAAGGCTGTCAGCTCTCCACTGTGCAGCATGGTGACATGTTGTGGAAGAGGAGCTATATAACTTCCTTTTAGCACTGTGCACATGCTGTATGGTAACTGGGAAGATACAGAATGAGAACTATTTAGCAGGGAATAGACAAATAAAACTAAACTCATACACCAAACTTTCACAATTCTAATGTTATTTGATAAAGGACACTTACCTGATACAGAGAGTTCTCTCCAAGCATGCTTCCAGCCTGAGCCTTCCACAGACTACTAGGCCTTAACAGGAAGTGAGAGGTGAAGGTTCAGCTCTCTGGTTCCCACTTCCTCCCACAGACTTGCTGTATTGATTCTGAGTGCAGTCTCTATCATCCTGTTTAATGAATTTTCCCCCAGAGCAGGATTTACATATTAGGAGATTGTTGGCACAGAAATCATCCCCCATCCCAATAAAAGGAACAAGAAAAAAGAAATGGGGACAATATTTATACATGTAAGTGATGGGAGATGCATTCTAGGGATATATAATGTACCTTCATTCTGCTATATATGTGTGTGTGATAAATATACTATGTGTGTAATTGTGTGTATATATATATATATGTACACACACACAAGAATGCAGCTCTCATCACTTACATATTTATCTTCCAGCCCAGCCCAGCCCAGTATTGACACACGGCAGCAGTGCAGCTTGGGCAGGGATATGACACTTAAAGCGGAGTTCCACCCAAAAGTGGAAACTCCACTTATCTGCCTCTTCCCCCCTCCATTGTCAAATTTGGCACCTTTCGGGGGAGGGGAGCAGGTTCCTATTATTCGCAGCGGGGAGATCAGTCAGAAGTTCGTCCCCCTCCTCCCCCCTCTGCTGGGCCATTCAGAAAGTGCAGAACACTTCGGGCATGCGCAGTAGGGAACTGGCTGGTAAGCTGCAAGGCCAGTTTCCCTTAGGGCCAGTTCACACCATAGAACCGCAGTTCGCATGCATTCCAGATGCTTTTCTGCATGTGTGTTTTTGATTCATTCCAGTGCATTTTCCCCCCTCTTTTTTCTTAACCTTAAATAAGGACATGTGTGTTCAGGTGCGTTTCAGTGCGTTTTTGATGTGCTTTACAGTGTTACAGTACAGTCCACTGCAGGAAAAATGCAGCATGTTCTACTTTTTTTTCTGGAACTGGAACACACTGGAACTGCAGGCACTGGTGTGAACTATGCCATTAAAAACCATATAACCTCCATGCAGAAAAAAAATGCACTGGACTGCATGTGGTGTGAATTGGCCCTTATAGGCAATGGCAGTGGCAGCACCCGAGAGCCGATGGAAACATTGGCTGGAGTACCAACATCGCCGGATTCCAGGACAGGTAAGTGTCCTAAGATTAAAAGTCAGCAGCTGCAGTATGTGTACAGTGTGTGTACAGTGTGTGTGTGCGTGTGTACAGTGCGTGTGTACAGTGTGTGTGTACAGTGTGTGTTTTTGTGCTGGGGGGGAACTTTAATATCCCAATTTCTTTTAATTGGCTGCTGGAATTACCCTTCGGCAGGTACCAAGTCCAAACATTGGACTTAGTATAAAAAGAATATACAGTATATATACTATATTGGCAAAAGTATTGGGATGCCTGCCTTTACACACACAGGAACTTTAATGGCATCCAAGTATATAACGGCTTCACCTCTTCTGGGAAGGCCGTCCACAAGGTTTAGGGGTGTGTCTATGGGAATGTTTGACCATTCTTCCAGAAGAGCATTTGTGAGGTCAGGCACTGATGTTGGATGAGAAGACCTGGCCCGCAGTCTCCACACAAATTCATCCCAAAGGTGTTCTATAAGGTTGAGGTCAGGACTCTGTGCAGGCCAGTCAAACCAAACCAAACCCAAACTCGCTCATCCATGTCTTTATGGACCTTGCTTTGTGCACTGGTCCAAATCATTTGGTGGAGGGATTATGTTGAGGGGGGATTATGGTGTGGGCTTGTTTTTCAGGGGTTGAGTTGGCCCCTTAGTTCCAGTGAAGGGAACTCTTAAGATGTCAGCATACCAAGATATTTTGGACAATTTCATGCTCCCAACTTTGTTGGAACAGTTTGGGGAAGGCCCCTTCCTGTTCCAACATGACTACGCACCAGTGCACAAAGCAAGGACCATAAAGACACTGGCCCGGATTCAGAGAGCAATTGCGCCTGCGTAACCATAGTTACGCAGCGCAATTACTGACTTGCTCCGGCGTTACGAATGCTCCTGATTCAGGAACATTGTAACGCAGACTGCAGCCTAAAATCTGCGTGGCATAAGGCTCTTATGCCACGCAGATTTTAGGCTGCATTCTTGCGATAACCGCTAGGGGGCGCTCCCATTGTGCTCAGTGTATAGTATGCAAATTGCATACTAACACCGATTCACAATGTTGCACGGGCCATGCGTACGCAAGTTACGGAGTTTCCGTATGGCGTCTTTAGCGTAAGGCTGCCCCTTCTAATAGTAGGGGCAGCCAATGCTAAAGTAAATTTGAATTTTACGTCGTTTGCGTAAGTGATTCGTGAATGGCGCTGGACGCCATTCACGTTCGCTTTGAAGCAAATGACGTCCTTGCGACGTCATTTGCCGCAATGCACGTCGGGAAAGTTTCCCGACGGAGCATGCGCTCTACGCTCGGCGCAGGAGTGCACCTAATTTAAATGATTCCCGCCCCCTACGGGATCATTTACATTAGGCGCCCTTACGCAGGGCAAGTTTACACAGCGCCCCCGCAATTTACGGAGCTACTGCTCCGTGAATCGCGGGTAGCGCAGTAAATTTGCGGGGGCGCGGGGCAAAAACGCTGCCCTGCGCCTCCGTAAGAAAGGGGCAAATTCTACCTGAATCTGGGCCACTGATGAGCGAGTTTGGTAATAATAGTGCAACTTCTGATTCATGGATTAAACAGAACATTGAAGATTTATATCCAGTGTTTATCTCGGTACTCTGTAAGCAGACAAGATCCTTGGACTGTGGATGTGGATATCTGAAGGTTCTCATTCATTCAGGTCAATCAATAAATCAAGGTAACTGGACTTGCTGTATTTCAAGACGTTTTGCTGGTCCGCCGACAAGCATTCTCAATTCAGAATGACGTGTACGAGAATTCTTTGGGAAAAGAAAGTGGATACGAGAGGTTTATCTGCTTTGTATTAAATGGATTATGTGCTTAAAATCTTATAAAAAAAAAATTATATTTTATTTGAATCTTTTGGTTTTTATTTTTATTTTATTTTAAAAGAGTAAAACAAACAAAATTAAAATGGGAGTGGGTCTCTTATAAATGTATTCAGAATGTTATCAATGTTTTATTTATTTTTTTCTTTCAAGTCAATATTACAAAAATATCAGAAAAAATATATTTTAAAAATATATTTTCTGATAGATATGTTTGGAAAATACATTTAAATTATATTTTTGGAATGCATTTACAAGTATATTTAAAAATATATGTTTAAATGCATTTTTTATATGTTCAAAAATATCTAGAAAATATATTTACAAACATATATTTTCAAATATATGCCTTTGGGAAATATATTTAAATTATATTTTTGGAATGCATTTACAAATGTATGTAAAAATATATGTTGGAATTACTTTTTTATGTGTTAAAAAAAATCTGAGAAATATATTTAAAAAATATATTTTCCAATATATGTGTTTGGAAATACATTTAAATTATATTTTTGGAATGCATTTACAAGTATATTTAAAAATATATGGTTGAATGCATTTTTTTTAGATTTTCAAAAATATCTGGAAAATATATTTAAAACAATATATTTTCAAATATATGCCTTTGGAAAATATATTTTAATTTACATTTTTGGAATAGATGTAAAAATATATTAGCGTAGGCAAATATATTGTAAATATATTTAAAATATATAATTTTTTTTAACAAATATATTGGAAATATATTTTTCTTCCGTATGGGTTGTTGTCGGAAAATCCAACAACAATTGTCCGATGGAGCATACAAACGATCGGATTTTCAGACAACGGCCTGTCATCACACTTTTCCTGGCGGAAAATCCGATCGTGTGTACGAGGCTTTAAGAAATAAAGCATGGGATAGTTGTTCCTGGCTAATAGACATTTTTGTCTCTTGTGTGAAAGTTTATAATTAGTGGGAATGCTTCAGCAGTCCCACTATTGTTATTCGTTTTTTTATTAATTCTTCTTTTTATTCCATATGTTTTTTGGCTTTGCGTAACTTCTGCATACTTTCAGTTATTAAAACCATTCAACTTTTAAAATATTCAACT
Source organism: Rana temporaria (assembly GCF_905171775.1). Lineage (NCBI taxonomy): Eukaryota > Metazoa > Chordata > Amphibia > Anura > Ranidae > Rana > Rana temporaria. The sequence goes on along the minus strand of NC_053499.1, from coordinate 49,369,221 downwards.
CTTTCAGCTAATGATGGGACTTCTTCAACTTTCTTTCTACTATTTACACTTTTTAAAATATTAAGCTTTTTAACACTTTTTTTTTTACATTGAAGTAAACAAGAGCATGCTTCAAATCCTTAAAATCTTCTTTCGCTCCCAAAAGTTTCAGCTCCTTCAGACTTTCACCTACAGACATCAAACAACCTTACTTTAAAATGTTCACAAAATATTCAGCTATCCGGCTATATCTTTTCAGTTTGATATCTTTTACAGTTTTTGTGAAAAAGCTGTTTAAGTTTAGTGATCATTTCAGGAAATTGTATTGATTAAACAGAGTGGGGTGGATTCAGAGAGAATTTACGCCGGTGTATCCATAGATACGCCGCGTAAATTCAAATCTGCGCCGGCGTATCTACTTTCTGTATTGAGAAAGCTAGATATGCTGACATTAGCCTAAGATACGACTGGCATAAGTCTCTTACGCCGTCGTATCTTAGGGTGCATTCTGCCGCTGGCCGCTAGGGGGCGCTTCCGTTGTTGTCGGCGTAGAATATGCTAATTACCTAGAAACGCCAATTCACAAACGTACGTACGCCCGGCGCAATTTATCTACGTCGTTTACGTTAGGCTTTTTCGGCGTAAGGTTGTTCCTGCTATTAGGAGGCGCAGCCAATGTTAAGCATAGGGCTGGACGTAATTTACGTTCACTTCGAAACCAATACGTCGTTGCGCCGTACTTGAGAGCAATGCACTCTGGGATATGTACACGGACGGCGCATGCGCCTTTCGTAAAACACGTCAATCACGTCAGGTCATCACTAGAGTTGAGCGGACACCTGGATGTTCAGGTTCGGGTCCGAACCCGAACTTTAAAAAAAAAGTTTGGGTTCGGGAACCCGAACTCCGAACCCCATTGTAGTCAATTGGACACAGACTTTTAGAAAAGAAAAAATGTGGTCAGGTCATCACTAGAGTTGAGCGGACACCTGGATGTTCGGGTCCGAACCTCTGACGTACCCTCTGCTACGTCACTGGGTAAGCCCCGTCTTCCCTCTTCCTGGGCTTCCCCAGTGACGCGCAGAGGGTACGTCAGAGGGTGCGGGGTCACATGACGGGTGGCCCTGCCTCCTCTATATAAGTAATGTCACAGCTTCAGCGCGTCATTCGCTGGGCTGTGTCCAGCGGTGAGAGGAGGTCGGCGATGCTGCGCTCTGGATGGATGGATCTTCTCATCGCTGGCCGCACTCTGTCCCCCCCTCTTTTCTGTGGCCAGCCAGGTCAACATGCTCGGATAACTGGTCTGGTTATGGATATTTAGGGGGAACCGCACGTCATTTTTTTTTTTTAATTGACGGCGGGGTTCCCCTTAATATCCATACCAGACCTGAAGGGTCTGGTTATGGATGTTTAGGGGGAACTGCACGTCATTTTTTTTTAATTGACGGCGGGGTTCCCCTTAATATCCATACCAGACCTAAAGGGTCAGGTTGTTGAATTTTTTTTTCCCGAACTCCGATCCCGGACCCAAACTTTTTCCAATTATTCGGGTTCGGGTCCGGGAAAAACCCAAAGTCCGTACCGAACCCGAACTTTACAGTTCGGGTTCGCTCAACTCTAGCATTAGCATAAAACATGCCCCCTTCCACATTTGAATTACGCGGGCTTATGCCGGCCCCATTTACGCTACGCCGCCGCAACTTACGGAGCAAGTGCTTTGTGAATACAGCACTTGCTCCTGTAAGTTACGGCGGCGTAGCGTAAATACAATACGCTGCGCCGCCGTATCATTGCGCGCCCCTACCTGAATCTACCCCAGTGTGTATTGGGCTTATTCTTGGCTTATTCTTTGCAAACTTTTAAAGCCAACAATTCAGTTTAGTGTCAGCTTTTCAAAAAAACTTTAAATATTCCACATCTTTTATACATTAGTGGTGTTGTTAAACTGTTTTAATGATATTCATGTTTATCCGTGGATGGGGGTGGGGGGTGGAGACAGTGGGGTATACCGTTCCTATTCTATATCCAGCAGGCTTCCCCACCCCTGTTTCCCCTCTCTCCTCTTTCTGTTACTTTCCATCCCCCCCCCCTTTTTCTTCTATTCTTTCTCTTCCTTTTCTTCTTTTCTCCTCCTTTCTGTTCTCACTTCTCCCTGCTTTCGCTCTGAAAGTCGGACTACTGATATGATTAATGTACCAGACATAACAGGGTTGCCTTTTTCTTTTTGAATAGAAAGTTATGGTTTGATATGTCACATGTGCGATAAATGGAGTTTACTCCCTTGGAATCCCCTGATTTTTGTACATTTGTTGATTTTTTCTGGTACACAACTCTGATTATAGAGCATGTATGCCTTACAATTCCTTTTGTTTTCTGTCTGTATGTTGTACATGCTGTCCATCTTTACTAATTTATCTGTTTTAGATTTCAAATAAAAAATGTATGGAAAAAAAAAAGAAATTCATGTTTATTTTAAAACCATTCCTACTTTTCCAACTATTCTCACTTCTTCAACTTTTTCTTACGGATTTAAGTTATTCATCCAGTTAGCTTTAGGAATTCAGCTATTCAGCATTCCCACACATTTTCTTTAGGAAATTAATTTTCTTGTTCATTTTTAAAATGGGTTACAGGTTCACTTTCAATTTCCTTTTCTATCCTAATAGTTATAAACTCATTTAAATTTAACCCTCGTTTAACTTTTGTTTCTTAATATATATAAAATAAACACATACCAGTTATCACATTGAATTTTGGCACTTTCCCCAGGTGTGTAATGCTTCCCACTGTAAATACAGGAGCACTGTTCTTTCTTAATGCATGATCCATCATGACTTAGCAATAATCCTTTGGGGCATATACAGCCTGATACACACAGTGGGCTTAACTGTCAATGTGAAGAAATTAGCAAAGCAGAGATAAGAAATGATAGAGCTTGTATGAACATTAATTGATGAAGATAACAAAATATACTGTAGTACATGTTTTTTATTGCCTTGAATTCTGAGGGCTTGGGTATTGCAGTCTTGCATAGCCATTTAATACTTGTTTGGATCTGTGCTAATTCAGGGGTATTAGCAGTAAATACCATAATTAATACTCAAAGTGTATACTGTCATATAGTACGTAGGTACCTGTAATTTATTACTAGCCCTGGTACCATGTTGTTTTGCAGTTCTCTGTCTACAGTACTGGATACTTGAGGAAATAATCCCAAGACACCAGTATGCTTCATAACTCAAGAGCTCTCTTTTTAAAATAAAGATTCAAATCAAACGTACCATATGGTGTTGGTGTTACAAACACTGCACATACCTTTAATTAGTGTTTAACAAAATAGGATTTATATTTGACAACAGGACAGCAGTTTTGTCCCATCCAGGTGCACAGGAAATGTGTAACCCTTTAATTTTTCATTATGATCCTTGAAGTAGCCAGTACAGATTAGCTGTTCATAAAGTGCATACTCACACACTGTGGTTGTGTCATATCACAGCTCTCTGGACATTGTGCTCCTCTTGCATATTCACCAGCTTGATCACAGTCAAAGTATATCTTTGGAGGTAGACACACTGCAATTTATAATAGCGATAGCTTAGCATCAATCAACAATCCTTTGAGTACGTGTGCTTTGTACATGTACAGTGTCAGGATGCAGTCTCAGGGTCCATGCACACTGGCTTTAAAAAAATGCTGCTTCTAGATTCTAGAGGAATCTAGTGTTTTGCCTGTAGAAGCAGCTCAATGTTATCCTATGTGCTCATGCACATTAGAAAGTTTAGAGGCATACTTTAAGCTCAACGGTTAAAGGCAGAAAAAAAAACCTTCTTTGTGTTTTTGAGAGCAGTTTTCTGGCAGAACAAAATGGTTAACACTCCCAAATGCTCCTAAACACCTGTACAGAAACTCTCTATATAAGGGGTCTCCAAAACTCGGCCGTCTGGATGTTCTATCCGGCACGCAGCTCATTCAGAGACTACTGAGACTGCTTGCTTCAACCTTCCCCCCATGCATTTTATGCAGCGGCACAAAGCAGAGGGCATGCAGCGTGATGTGTGTGTGCTGCTGTCAGAGCGGATCCAATGAGGCAGAGGAAGGCAGAGCGGTGGGCAGATTCCCATGTGTGTAGGGAGGAGGTGGGGCCCCGCTGTAAGGATCCCTATGCATGCTGGAGTCAGGCTGGGGAGGGTGCCATCAGAGGAGGAGGTCAGCCTGGATGAGGCTCCCCGCTCTGTGCAGCTGCCACCACCACCAGAGATTTTGATGGAGGTCTTGTCATGTCTGCCCCAGTGAAGCTAACCCACCCTGGTGTGCTGCAGATTCCTCCACTGACATCATCTGGAGGAAGCGCCACAGGACTCGGAGGAACTGTCTGCAGGACTGGAAAATCAAAAGGTCTGTGTGATGGTGGAGGGGTGTGTTAGGTAAGAAGTATGAGGGGAGGAGGGGTGTGATCAGAGTGGAGAGATATGGGGGGTGTGATCAGACTGGGGGTATCTGGGGTGGTGGTGGTGATCAGTCTGAGGGGGCATCTGGAGGGGTGGTGTGATCAGATTGGGGGGGTATCTGGGGGTGTAATCAGGGGACACAGACGTGGGGGAGATTCTGACGGGAACACCGACGTGAGGAAAGGCTCCACAGACATGAGGAAAGGCTCTGACGGGGACACAGACATGTGTGAATGCTCTGACAGGGACAGAGACATGCAGAAAGGCTATGATGTGTTTATTTAAATTTTATCCATTTATGTATAAATAAATACATTTTTTTTGCCCGCAAATATTTGTAAAATCTACAATGTGGCCCTCGGGCTAACAAGTTTGGAGACTCCTGCTCTATATGAGCTTTTTTTTATGCCAAAAGTGTATATGGACCCTAACAGTACGTTTGCTGAAGAAGACTGGACCCTTTGCTTCCCAGTTTGAAAAAGGTGAATAAGTATCAGAAGTAGAATAAGCTGGTTTGGCAAGTGTAAGTTACTTAGCTAATTATACTTCTTGTTTGCCCTTTTTTCTAAGAAACAGTCCAGTTAATAGTTTTTTGTCTACTTTTGGATGCAGTAGAACAAAGTTAAGACCTCTGTTGGCCATTATTATTATTTTTTTGCTGCTTGTCTTCTGTCAGAGATTTTTCTTTACTTTCTATATACCACATGAACCACAGAAAGTCAGAAGACATCTTTCCAGAGAGTTTTACATACAGTATACAGACACTTTTTCTGGGAGCTGATCAGAATGGAAATAAATGAACTTTCAGGTATTTTAACCAGAAGGGGTTCAGAGTTAATATGTAGACCATGGGTGCTCAACCTGTGGCTCTCCAGCTGTTGCAAAACTACAAGTCCCATGAGGCATTGCAAGCTGTTCACAGTTACAAGCTTGACTCCCAAAGGCAGAGGCATGATGGGAATTGTAGTTTCACAACAGCTGGAGAGCCACAGGTTGAGCACCCATGATGTAGACAATATAACACTAATTAGCATGGTAAAGTGCAGCCAAAAGCTGTTAAAAAAGAAAAAACAGCCATCCAAAATATTAAAAGTAAACCATTAAGCAGAATACTACAATATCTTGAACCAGCAAAGAAAAACATATTTAAAATAGTCTTTCTCTACCTCTGGGCCATGTAAACATCTACTACCTGAGGAACCATACCCAGCTCTGGACCTACATACAGTAACTTCAGCTATTGTCCCTTCTGTTGGCCACGGTGTAGGTTCAGGTGCCTACCAGAAACTGTCATGTTACATATGCATTCTAATGCCACGTACACACGATCGGTTCATCCGATGAAAACAGACCGATGGATTTTTTCATCAGATATCCAATGAAGTTGACTTTCATCAGTCTTGCCTACACACCATCAGTTAAAAATCTGATGTCATCTCTGCTTGCCTGCTTCTCCCCCAACAGTGTAGCGGCAGGGTGGTGTGGGCGGAAGAGCGGTGATACCTCTCTGCTCGCCCGCCGCCACACCTCAGATAGTGCAGATTTTTCGGCCCAGCTGCAAACAGGCTGCTGCCCGGGGGTTTGAGACCTCTGTTATAGAGGATGGAGGGAGGTGTTCTGTAGTACTAACACACTTCCTGTCTGTACGTGAGTGTTATCAACCTAGGACATGAAGTATATTACTGGTGGCATACCTCCCAACAAGCACGGATTCTGCGGGATTATCCCACACTGACTGCATATTCCTGCAGTCCCGCAAAAGGGTTAAATTTCCCGCACTGTGAGGATCCGAGCTCCCCCCCCCCTGCTCAGTACTGTAGGAGGAGGCGGGCGGAGCTGAATGAGCAGTTCTGCTGGAGGAGGCGGGTGGAGCTGAATGGCAGCATATAGGAGGAGGCGGATAGAGCTGAATGGCAGCCTATAGGAGGAGGCGGGCGGAGCTGAACGGCAGCTGTACTATTGGAGGAGGCGGGCATAGCTGAATGTACTGCGGCGCATCGATCAGATGACTACTGAGTGAGGAGACATGCTGAGCAAAGGTGAGAGGCATCCACTTCGCCCCCCCCGCTCAACAACCTCAACCCCCCCCGCTCAACAACTTTGATCCCTCCCCGCTCTCAACAACTTTGATCCCCCCGCTCAACAACTTCGACCCCCCCCCCCCGCTCTACAACTGTCCCGCAGTGGACTTTTTACTGTGTGAAAATAACAGAAGAAAAAAAACGTAAAAAAGATACCTAATGCAGTCACCACATCAAAAGGCTGGTAATCTGCTATATTTATTATATGTTTGCTCTTGAGTTGAAATACATTTTAAGCACATGCATGGTATACTGTATATCAATGGCAAAGCTAAAATTATAAACTTGCACTTAGGAAAACTGGCAGTTTCAGTTTTAGTTATATATTCTAGCTTACCTGGTATTTGTATGGTGGTGCATTGTAGTATTCCTTTTGAGCAGTTGCTATATTTAAAAATAAAAACGTAGGCTGACATTATTTTATGGGCATGGGCACATTATAAGTCATTTAGAATACAGATATATCTAGTATCCATTGGGGTCTAATCAGAGGCATAGCTTGAAGCTTGTGGCCCCCAATGCAAAAGTGGCCGCGCCCCCCTACCCCACCCACCACTTCCACTGTGTGTGCAGATTCACCCACCGCATGCCAAGATACTCAAAGTGGCTTAAGAGTTTTGAGTTCCCAAAGTTCCTCTTTATGTCAGAGGACAGGGTTTACCACTGGAGAATCAGAGGACAGGGATCACTGTTAGAGAATCAGAGGACAGAGACCCCTGGCAGGTCACATGGCAGAGCTCCTTTCCCATCCCAGCACTGTATACAGTTCTTCCCCCCCACACTACACAGGGATGAAATCACATTCCTTTACACACAGTCTGTCAGGGCAGAGGGGGTGGTCAGGGGGCTTGGGGGGAGTGCAAGTTAGATCTGGGGGCAAAAGCCATGTGACAAAAATCTGGAGCCTGCAGCCCCTCAGGAGGTGTTAAGGGATTTGTTTTAGAAATTTCTGAAGGTTTCTCTGTCAGTGTTGGCAGGTGTTAAGGGAAGGTCACCTCCCGGAGGTGTGTGTCTTTACCCCAGTTGTCAGGGAAGTGGGGTAAGAGGACATCTCTGGGTGGGGGGTACAGAGAATCCCAGCTGGCGAGTCTAGTGTTGAGCGGAATACGCCATATTCGATTTCGCGATATATCACGAATATATAGCCGAATATTCGTGAAATATTCGCTAAAATCGAATATTCGTGATATTTTATAAAAAAAAAAAATTTGCGAAATTTCGCTAATGCGAATGCGAAATTGATTGCGAAATTTTGACAACTGTGGTAGGAGAACTCTGATTGGCTCTGATGCAAAAGAAGGGCGGAGAAAGTATTCGCGAATATTCGGAAATCGAATATTGGTGATATTTTATCGAAATTTCGCTAATGCGAATGCGAAATTGATTGCGAGATTTTGACAACTCTGATTGGCTCTGATGCAAAAGAAGGGCGGAGAAAGTATTCGCGAATATTCGGAAATAGAATATTGGTGATATTTTATCGAAATTTCGCTAATGCGAATGCGAAATTGATTGCGAAATTTTGACAACTCTGATTGGCTCTGATGCAAAAGAAGGGCGGAGAAAGTATTCGCAAATATTCGGAAATAGAATATTCGCGATTGCGAATATTCGGCAACATAAAAGGATCGCCTCAGCTTAGCTACTCGGCCCAGGGTCTCTAATCATACCAGCAATGCTTTTAGACGTCGATAGGATGTGATCTGTTTTAAAAATAAATTTGAAAAAATACGAATATTCGGAATAGCAAATATTGGCCGCGAAATTTGAGTTATTCGCGAATATTCGAATATGCCATATTCGTGAGCAACACTACTGGCGACTAGGAAACACTGAGCGGTGTCTTACCTCACAAGTGACATCGATCCCATCGTGACTACAGGGCGGCACTCTCCTCCTCTTAACTTGCTGAGCTCGGTTACCATTTCATGTTGCCAGCACACAGCACAGACACTTCCCCATCCTGGGTTGTTCTCACCCCATGCTCCTCTCCATTCAGAAAATGCCTCACAGCTTCTCCCCAGCCAATGAGAACAGAGGAATGGAGGGGTGTGAACTGTGGAAGGCAAAGTGTAAGCCCAGTACTGGAGCGTGGCTGTGGGGCCCTAGGGCAGATTGGAGCTGGACTTTGTGGAGGATAAGATAATATGACAGTGAGGCTGCAGCGGCCACCTGGAGCCAGGGTCGGGGTTGCGATTGTGACCCCTGCCTCCCTATTATGCTACACCCATGGGTCTAATAAAAATTCACTGGGTAATTGGCCCATGAATCCTTTATTTTCCATTCAAATAAAATTCAGCACCATGTACCTTGCATTTCACAATTATATTCACCATATTTACAATAGGATTAATGTGCACCAGGTGATTGTAGCAGCTGATGAACAGCCACTAAATCTCGCTTGCACAGTAGATGTGAAGAATAGGCCAATCTGCAATAGCTCTCCATGGTGTTTATACATAGTTTCAGCACTAGAAGGATTAAAGTGGTTCTAAAGGGCAGCATTGTTTACCTTAGTGCATAACCTGCATAGCCTCTGTCTGCATAGCCATTGGCTCCTACTGCTGTCAATAAAATCATGTGGGGACAGAGCAGAGGGAATGGCCAAACCAAACTGTGTGTGTCTATGGAGCACACCTGCACATGTGACACCATAGAAAAGGGACTTCTATGGTGGCATGCAAAGAAGGGGAGGAGCCTAGAGTGCCGGTGCGGAACCCCAGAAGAGGAGGTTTGGGGCTGTTCTGTGCAATAATATTGCACAGAGCAGGTAAGTATAAACCTGTTTATTTTTTTTAACTGAAAACAAAAAAAACAAGCCTTTACAAACCATTCAATTTTCACTTTTTAAGGGCAATAATGAAACAATACTTTGGCCCTTTCCACTTTCCCCCATAATCAAACTCCACCCTAGATATCCCCCACAATTTATGTGTTTTATACTTACCTTTTTTTAATGTGATATGCTAGGTCTTCTTCCTTATTGCCTCATCTCCTCCCCAGGGTGGTCCTTTGCTAATGTAGAGGGTGGCATAAAGTTAATTACATCAGCCCCACTCTTCGCTTAAATATACTATGAGTGAAGGGAGTTGTAAAGACACTCCCTTAGGGGATGTGACCATAATACCATCTATTCATAATATGTCTTCATCAATCAGCATGGAAGATGATGGAATTGTGTAATGCTGAGTATTGCAGTCTAAACTCTATATTGGTTCCTATTTTGATTGAAAAAAATCCATTAAATGCATATGTAACTATGTGAAATTGTTCATAAAGACCAGCTGAAAACCATACTTTGGGGCTTATTTACTAAAGCTGGAAAGCGCAAAATCAGGCTCACTGCATAAAAACCAATGAGTGTCCAAATTGTATTACTAGGCTTAGGCTCCATGCACACTGGAAGCTAAAAAAAGCTAAAAATAAAACGCCAGTAGCTTTGCAGGGAGCCTTTCAAAGTTTTTTAGCGTTTTTGCAATAGCGTTTATTAGCGTTTTTCAGTGTAGCCTTTTTTAGCTTTTTTTTCAATGGATAAAAAAATGATAAAAAACACTGGCGAGCTGCGTTTTTGAACATTTATTAGCGTTTTGCGTTTTTTATCATTTTTTCCAGCCGAAAAACTGCACTTTGAACACAAATTTCTGGCGTTCAGAAAAAAGCCCATAATCTCCACTGCTCATTAACACTAAAAAACACATAGGCCTCGTACACACGACCGAGTTTCTCGGCAAAAAACAGCAAGAAACTTGCTGGGAGATATTTTTTGGACGAGGGAACCGGTCGTGTGTACATTTTCGTCAAAAAAAACTGTTGAGAAACTCGACGAGCCAAAAAGAGAGCAAGTTCTCTATTTCCTCAGCGGGAATGGAGAAACTTGCCTTGTCGAGTTCCTCGACAGCCTAACAAGGAACTCGACGAGGAAAACGATGTGTTTCGCCCCTCGAGTTCCTCGGTCGTGTGTACGAGGCTATAGGCTAACAGAGTGCAGTTTATGGGCATTTAAAAAAAAAGCCAAGATGCCAATAAACTACAGTTTATCAGCTTCAGTGTGCATGGAGCCTGAATTGAACAAGCTGGGGTTAGAAGCTCATTGGTTTCTATGCAGAAGTGAGCCTGATTTTGAGCTTTCCAGCTTTAGTAAATAAACCCCTTTGTCTCTTAGCTGATACTTATTAGTAGTCACACAAGCCTCCAATATTGCGCGGATGTCAACAATTTCAAAATATGCAGCACTAATCTTTTTACTTTGTTCATTTTGAACACCTGTCAAATTTGTAATACACACTTGTAGTGTACAAACCTACTTACTGGAGGGATAACTGTTTGGGTTTGAAAACGACCCTTCCTTTTGTAGAACAGTCTTATGCCGCGTACACACGATCGTTTTTTCATGACGAGAAAAATGCAATTTTTTAAATTGGGAATTAAAACGGTCATGTATACAGTAGGCTCCAGAGCATTTTTGGCGACGTGAAAAATGGCCTTTAAAAATGTAGAACATGCTCTATTTTTCTCGAAGTTTTTCACGTCGTCGTTTTTCACGTCGTGAAAAAAGGTCGTGTGTAGGCTTTAACGATGGGGAAAAAAACGTCCATGCTCAGAAGCAAGTTATGAGAAGGGAAATTTGCATAATCAAGCCCAAAGGGTGGCGCCATTCCTTCCCCTTTATAGTGCCGTTGTACGTGTTGTACGTCACCGCGCTTTGCTCGAGCATTTTTCCATGACATTAAAAATGGTCGCGTGTACGCAGCATTATACTTTCCGGTGCCCCAGCAAAGCCAGCAAGACCCGGAAGTGGGGGAAGGGAAGAGTTGTAGATGTGCATGGCGCTGGATCGAATAAGGGCTCAGGTAAGTAAAAGGGGAGTGAGGTAATGCAAGGAATGCATTAAGGTAAACCCTTTTTAGACTTTAGAACCACTTTAAATAACATAGGAAACCCATAGTGCATAGAATTTTTTTGGGGAGAATGAAAGTGGAAAGGCTTATCTAATACTTATAACTATATAACACTAAATTGAAAACATTAGTGACAAATGTACATGTAAAATCTTCAGGTTAGAGGCTTTTATTACCAGATTTTTCGACCCACATGCAGAGATTCATTGGCAGGCACAGCTAACTCCTTATAGTAACATGGGCAGTCTTCTCTTTTCACACATAAGCCCTCATGATTTAGATAGGTTTTATCTGGACAGACACAGCCATCAACTGTAATGAATGTTATGCTTTTTGTTGAGTTTGGCTTAGCCAAGGATTGACAGGTGGGAATGCAGGTAGTCACATTATAACTGTACACAAAGGTTTTGGGGCAGTCCTTTGTAAAGCGTTCTGGAAAGAAAAGGTCATGACACATTACTTAAAATAGAACTATGCTATAAAAACTTAATCTGTGGCTAGAAATAGCTGTAACTGTGTTTATTTAACTTGGACAGCAATGTCTGAAATGTATCTTAGATCCAGGCAGAAGAAGCGGTAATGCCCTACTTCCTCTAAAATGCAATGGTTCTATCCAAATCATGACATTGCCACCAAATGCGCCACACTGTCCAAATTTGGACTATAATGGGCATGTTTACATACAGTGGGCACTAGCATTGATTACCAAGCCTAGGCTCAGCCCTCAGGCTAATCCAACAAATATGACTGTATGAATGAGTGTCCTGAACTGAAACAAGGAAGATGTTTTTCAAACAGTAGCTAGCCAAGATCTCTAAAATAACATGCAATCACTGATGTTGAGGAACTTCCTGCTGGCCACTGACATCATCAGCCCCCCAGTGGATTTTTGATATCATTACAAATAATAAAGTGCAGCACTAGGTTATGCACAAAATTTTACACTCACATTGGAGGTTTTATGTATTGCAACCCCTCTCTTTTTACTAATAAAATGCATTGGAAAAACACTCTACACTATTGGAGTTTTTCTTCTTTTTTTAAACATATGATCAGTTCCTACTGTTGGGCTTCCATCTGATGTTTATGGATCTCTCCGGAGGGGAACGCCAGAGTATTCCATTAGTGGAGTAAGGAAGGTTGCAGGCTTTCTGGTAAGCCTTTTATCCTAATGAGGTGATGGGTATCACGGTGTCGAGCACTGGATCTATGTTCCACATTGCACTGGAAATCACTTTATTGGATTCCAGCAATATATGAACTTTTGATATCAACCAATTTTGTACTTATATTGCACCTTAGTACGTTAATGTGTTCTGTATGATTTTGGTTTTATTGCACATAGTCGCATAGAACTAAACAATTTGCATCTTTTCTGATTGTATATAGTATTGCTTATTTATTGTATTGCACTGCACAGTTGCACTTTATTGGATATATGTCATTAATGTATAAGGTCATATTGCACATTTATTGCAATGCTAGGTTATGCATAGGGTCATTGTGCTAGGTTATGCATAGGGTCATTTTGTGCATAACCTAGCACTGCACTTTATTATTTGTATGGTTATCTGGTGGCCAATATCTGGGTTATAGTGCTCAGCTGCAGGTCATCATTTACATTTTTTTATATCACTCAACATCACTTAATTACCAAGCACAGATATAAGTTCAAATTTTATTCTTGATATCATTACCCAACCGCTTCCATTGGCCAGGCTCAGGTGACATAATTCCTGTGCATGAGCAGTGAATTGCTCTGTGTACTGTATGGAGAGGCAGGTAAGTAACTTTAATGTATAGTATATCTCTTTTGCATAAAAAAATCTGCCTGTTAGTGAGCATGCGTGCGGCATCGGGAGCGGACATGTTCTGACTGAGCTCCGCTCGCCGCCAGACTTTCCACAGCTACGATTAGTGATCTGGGAGCCTCTAATTTTGGCTTGGGCTCACAATCCAGTTATGCAGCTAAGGGCCACAGGGACAACCAGAAAGAATCAGGCGCGCTCTCAAAATACAGCCCACCCAGAGCATCCTCCACCAGCAGCACAGCAGGCCTCTCCTTCTAATATGGTGCAGAGCCAGAAAGGTACGGGACACAGGACCAGGGCTTCACAAGGCACAGCCCTTTCTCACACTACAGGGGCTGACCAGCAGATATCCACAAACTCTGCATCCACCTCTTTCTCCAGCCGACAACCAGATCCATTCTCCTCTCAGGATTTTTTTTTAACATCATTAAAAACGATTTTGTGTGGACTTCAGAGCATGTTTCACGATCTAAAAAAATGTGCATAAAAAATTTCGAACATGCTCTATTTTTTCACGACGTTTTTAATGTTGTCATTTTTAAGGTTGTAAAAAATTGTCATGTGTGGGCTTTAACGACTTGAAAAAACAGCGCATGCTCAGAAACAAGTTATGAGACGGGAGCGCTCGTTGGTAAAACTACCGTTCGTAATGGAGTAAGCACATTCATCACGCTGTAACAGACAGAAAAGCACAAATCAACTTTTACTAACACAAAATCAGCTAAAGCAGCCCAAAGGGTGGTGCCATCCGAATGGAACTTCCCCTTTATAGTGCCGCTGTATGTGTTGTACATCATTGCTCTTTGCTAGAGCATTTTTTTTTCATGATCGTGTGTAGGCAAGGCTGTTTTAATGATCGGGTTGAAATTTTTTTTTGTTTTTTCTAGACCCTTTAAAACGTCGTTTTTAGAACCCGAAAAACGGCCGTGTGTACGCGGCATTACTATTACAGGATTAAGGAAAAATTTATGTCTGAAGCCAGGAGCAAGGGAGATATTCTTCTATTAAGTCACTCCATCCAAATTTATGCAGATACCTCCCAACTATACAAAATCAACGATCGCTGAAGCCAATGTTGGCACAATTAATAAACCGGCACATCAAATACTGTTGGTCCTTCCCCTTCCGGGTATCGTTTTCCTACAAGGGCAAGACTCATTCTTTTGTGACCTTCCAGGATGGAGAAGAGATCCTTCTTGAACTTGGACTGATTTCCAGGGACTCATCCACTACTCCTCACCGAGATAGGAATCGGCTGATATCACCCATATGGTCCCAACAGGGACGGTCTTCCTCTAAAAGACTCTCTTCATCAGCGCAAGCATATGGATGACTCTGCATCTTTTACTTGAATTCCTTTTTTGGCCTGTATCACGATTGACGAGACCCAGATGGGTAGAAAGTCTCTGAAACCTTCATTTCAGTGTTTGAAATTTGCTTTGTGTTCCTAGTTTTTTCCTTTTTTTATAAATGCACAATATTTGCATTATGGTTTAGCGACATTAAGGATATTTCAGTCCCACTCCTGGACTAAGAAGAATCTGTTATATAACTAATTTAGAGGGGTCGGATCCCTCTGACAGAGACATAACAGCCCAATACACCTTTACTTATGACATAGATAAATGTTGGTTAGATGTTGTATTTTAGATACTCCCATTCTTCTTTTAGCTATTTGAATGGTAAGATTCCGGGGCACGAAACACATGCCACTTCTTGGTGAGCTTGTACCCCTCGGTGTACGAGAGAGACAACCCCACACTTTACTAAGGGAATACTGATTCCCCTGAGGTCGTGTTGTTATACTACGTTTGGTATATTATTGTTAATGATTTTCCTTGGAGCTCACTGACGAACGACCACTCGGTGCGTTGCAATATATTCCTAATCTAATCTTTCTCTCTCTTTTCCCTTTACTATTCTTTCAAGTGCACTCTTACCTCTCGACCTTTCCCCGAGGAAGGATGGCATCTGGGATGCAATGAAGGAAATCAACATCAGGCAAGTATAGTCTGTCGAACCGATATGGTAAACTCTCATTTTAATAGATTGGCAATGGCGTTCCAACAATATCACAAATGGGGAGCAAATATTGTGCTTATACAGGAAACACACTTTTCTCGCCATTCGGTACATAAATACCTGAACCCCCACTACCCTACTTGCTACTTATCTAATGGCCCGGAGAAAAAGGGGGAGTTGCAATTTGCATTGCTAAAAATGTTCAGTTTACCCCAGATATGGTAATTAAAGATAAAGAAGGGAGATACATCATGGTGGTAGGGTGGTAGGGAAAATAAATGGGCAGGTTATCTCCCTGGTTTCATACTATGGCCCTAATGCGGGTCAGATAAAACATTTTGAGATGATGTTCTCGACATTAATACCAAAAGCTATGGGTCAGATCATCATAGACAGCAATGTGCCCTTGGATCAAACCTTAGACATATCTAACCCACATAAACCAGTTTTAAAACATGTTCCGGACCAGGGTTCTAAATTAGCTTGGTTGTTACACTCCTATGATCTTATAGATACATGGAGAGACCTTCAACTTACAACTAGGGACTACACACATTATTCCAGAGTGCACAAAACGTACTCTAGAACAGATCATCTATTTACTCATTCACAAGCACTCCCATTAGTTAAATCAGCTAAGATACTGACAGTGTCATGGTAAGACCATTCGCCAGTACAAATTTCCTCTTCTGACCTGGAAACTAAATCAAAACCCTCTATGTGGCGCCTCAATGCTGCCTTGCTAAATGATCCCGTTGTTTTTAGTAAAATAGAAATGGCCATTCGCCAATACTTTACTGAAAATCGAACCACAGATACTTACCCTAGCATTAAGTGGGCAGCGCACAAAGCCACAATTTGTGGAAAATTGATTCAACTTGCATCCAGGGCCAAACGTATGCACACACAAACAATTTTACAACAAAAAACGGCGCTACAGGCAATTTCACGCGAACAAAAGGACAATCCTAAGCTAGATTTGAGGCACAAAATCGATGCAGCTCGTACAGCACTCAATATCAGTCTCACCACTAAATCTGGGAAATACCTTTGTTTGTCTAGACATAGATTTTATACGATAGGAGATAAACCTACCACCTTACTCGCTAGGAAACTTTCCCCTCGCCCTTATAATCCTGCCCTCCCAAAGCTACGCTTAAGGGATGGCAAATTGACTTAGAACCCGCATTTAGTGGTCCAAGAATTCAGGGATTATTATTCTAAATTGTATGCTACTCCGACGGCATTCCCTGCAGCATTTGCAGATACGTTTTTCAGTAACATACCTCTTCCTAAGGTCACAAGAGCATGTAGAGTTAATGGAGGAAGACTTTACGGAGGGGAAGGTCAAAGCAGCCATCAAGAGCCTGCATCCTTCGAGGGCCTCTGGTCCCGATGGATTCTCGGGCCATTACTACAGAAAGTATTCAGAATTGCTGATACCTCATATCTGTTCATTCTTTAACGATCTGAAGTAAGGCTTCTCTTTGGCCAGTCATGAAAATGCAGCGCTTATTAACATTATTCCCAAACCCAGGAAAGATCATGGGGACTGTGCCAATTTTCACCCATTTTCGCTTATCAACGCGGATCTCAAGTTGATGACTAAGGTTTTAGCAAATCGAATGAATACTTTTCTGTCGAGTTATATCCATCCGGACCAAGTGGCGTTTGTGCCTAAACGCCAGGCTCCAGATTAGGCCTGTAGAATAATAGACCTTATATCCATGGTGCAGTCTAATTGGAATAATAGGGGATCCAGGAAAGCTATGTTGTTGTCCCTAGATCTTTGTAAGGCATTTGATTCTTTATCATGGGAATATTTGTTTTATGTCCTGAAGAGTTACGGATTTGTCCCTCAGGTTTTTGACGGGTTCTTCGAACCCTCTACACCGGGCCCACAGCTAGGATACTGGTGAAGGGCTATAGCTCACATCAAATTGACATCCATAGAGGAACACGACAAAGGTGCCCCCTATCCCCTATTTAATTTATTTTGGCCCTGGAACCCCTGGGCATCAAGCTTAGGAATCACCCAGACATCAAAGGGATACAATGTGGCTCTCCTCCCCAGTCATGTCACTCCCAAATTACGTTTAATGTGTCACTTCTCCATTATCTCATGCCTCACTTTCAATCACACTAAATCGGTTGCTCTGAGCCTTTCTTTTGATGTAGACACAGTTACACAATTGCGGAACTCAATCCCTTTCAAATGGCAAACTAAGGCCCTCCCATATTTAGAAATTCAAAGACAAACTATTCCCCATATATAAAAAGATGGTAGCAGACATCCAACGATTGGAACACAATCCACCATCATGGTTTGACAGACTGTACACAGTTAAGATTAATCTTTTGCCTAGATTGCTATACTTATTTAAAACATTGCCTATCCAGATTTGCATGTCAGACCTACATAAATTCCAAAACAAGGTCCTGAAATTTATTTGGGGAAACAAGAGACTTCGAGTGAATAAACAAAACCTTTATACGCCAAAGCTATGGGGAGGCCTGTAACGATACGCCAAATTGGGTTTAGATCTATGGATCTCAACTGCAGAGACTTCTCAGGTTCGAACCCAGGTTTCACTCTTAACTTAGTTCAGAGTTGGGGTTCTATAATCACAGTCTCAGTAAGGTAAATGGCGCTTATTCCGGCATAGGCGACATTAAAGTAAAACTTGTATTTAGAGACGTCAAAGGTAAAGGGAATTAGAGTAGATGCAGTACCAGGACAGTACACTAGGGGTCTCTCTGACCAGGGTGAGAGGGATCAGTGGTCTTTGTATAGTTTAGGCTAATGTGGAGTTCCTGTGGACTGCTTGGCCTGAGTATCACAGTTTATGGGTAAGTAGACAATACCTGATTGACAAGATTGGTTGTAAATAGTATTTGACACCAATAGCACAGATTAATGAGTTGTGTAGTACTGAGCAGGACTTAGATGCATTACAATATTAATAGGCATGGGAGGTACTGAACCAGCATAAGATGTAATCAGCAATACTTGGTGATATTAGCAGTGAACATAGGCATGAGAGCAAACAATCAGGCATGGGGAGTGCTCCATAATACTTGGTAACATTAGCACTGAGGACAGACTTGACAGCTATAGATCAGGCTTGAGGAGAGCTCCATAATACTTGGTAACTTTAGCAGTGAATCACAGGCATGAGAGCATACGATCGGGCATGGGGAGAGCTGTACAATCCTTGGTAATATTAGCAGTGAAGACAGACATGAGAGTTAAAGATCAGGCTTGAGGAGAGCTCTATAATACTTGGTAACTTTAGTAGTGAATCACAGGCATGAAAGCAACGTTCAGGCATGGGATGAGCTGCACAAAACTTGGTAACATTAGCAGTGAAGACAGACATGAGAGCTATAGATCAGGCTTGAGTAGAGCTCCATAATACTTAGTAACTTTAGTAGTGAATCACAGGCATGAAAGCAACGTTCAGGCATGGGATGAGCTGCACAATACTTTGTGGTATTAGCAGAGTACTTGCGGTTATAGGATGCTGGGATCGCACGGAGGTTCTGAAGATCCAGTCCTAGCTGATGTGAGCAGTTGAGCCCAGCTAGAAGTCCTGGTGGTCCGGTACAGGGTGATGTAGGTCAGAGCGAGTTGGTGTGGATCCCCAGCTGACAGTGGCATGCTGACACAATAGAGGAACGCCATACTGTCAGTGCTGGGGGTTTAAATAGGCCGCGCTGGAGCGCATCAGAAAGTACAGCTAGGTGGCGCACTTCCGCAAACCAGCGTTGAGCGCAGGGCGCAGAAGAAGTGAAAAGAAATTCAAAGAGACGGATCGCAGTTCTCAGGGAAGGAACCAGCTGTGGATGTGCATAGAACAAAGTTAGTAGTGGCATTACATAGCCCCCTCCTCAAGGGAGCACCTCCGGGGCTCCGGCAGCTAAATGGGCGATTAGGGTACCTGCGATGGAAGGCCTTGATTAAACGAGGAGCATGAACATGTGAGGTGTCTTCCCAAGAGTCATCGAGAGGTCCATAACCTTTCCAGCGTATTAAATATTGTAGAGTAGATCCACGCTTTCTGGAATCTAGGATTTTTTCTACTATGTATTCAACCTCTCCCACCACTTCAACGGAGCAGGAGGCCGTGGGACTCTGTTAGGGAAAGGATTAGGTTTGAAGGGTTTGATGAGAGAGACATGGAAAGAGGGGTGTATCTTCCAATCCGGAGGTAACCAGAGTTTTACAGCATTGGTGTTAATTATTTGTGAAATTGGGAAGGGACCGATGAACTGGTGGCCAAGCTTTTTGGAAGGAACTTTAAGGCGCAGGTTACGGGTGGATAACCAGACTAGATCTCCCACTTTATATGAAGGGGGAGTTGTCCTGTGAGCATCATAGTACATTTTCTGTTTTTGTTGAGCTGCTTCTAGGTTACAACGGAGAATTCCAGAAGTGGTTTTCAGAGTAGAAAGGTAGTCATCTACCGCTGGCACATTACTTGATAGGAAGGATGAGGGAAGAGTAGTAGGGTGAAAACCATAATTCGCAAAGAATGGAGTGAACTGCGTAGAAGAATTGGTAGCGTTGTTGTAAGCGAATTCAGCGTGAGGCAGTAGATGGAACCAGTCGTCCTGAAGATGGGTACAGTAACAGCGGAGATATTGTTCAAGTGTTTGATTAACACGTTCAGTTTGCCCGTTGGTTTGCGGGTGGTACGCAGTGGACATGCGATGGTCAATTTGTAATGCTCCACACAGTGCCTTCCAAAATCTGGAAATAAACTGGCTACCTCTGTCCGAGATGATACGAGATAGTAAGCTGTGGAGTTTAAGAACGTGGGCAATAAAGGCTTTGGCAGTCTGAATAGAGGTGGGTAAGCCTTTCATGGGGAGGAAATGAGCCATTTTAGTAAGTAAATCAACAGTGACCATAATGGTGTTGGCACCTTGCGAAGTGGGAAGGTCGACGATGAAGTCCATTGAAACAGTCTCCCAAGGTCTCTTCGGTATCGGAAGAGAGGTTAGGAGGCCAACGGGAGGTTTTCGTGAATGTTTGCTGCAGGCGCAAATTTCACAAGAAGAAACATAGTCTTGTATGGTTTTGGTCATACCAGGCCACCAGTAATTCCTTTTTACAAGGTGGATAGTCTTTGTAGAAGATGCAATGTGGGTGGAACGTAAAGTTTGTTGTTGTGAGTATATAGCCCGTTGGATTGCTTAATGAGACCGTTGGGTAAGGAAGGATCCCTGGAAGTACTTTGAATGAGTAGTTGTTTAAAGCTAGTGGCAGAGCCAATGAAGCGGTTCGAGGGGAAGATAGGAAGAGGTGGAGTGTCGGTAGTGTCTTCATCACTCAATCAGGATAATGAGTCAGCCTTGACATTTTGTGAACCGGGACGATAAGTGATTTGAAAGTCGAAGCAGTCAAAGAAGAGACTCCATCTAACCTGTCGGGCAGACAGGGTTTTAGAAGCCTTAAGATATTGGAGGTTACGGTGGTCAATGAGGATAGTAAAAGGATGTGTGGTACCTTCTAGAAGATGCCTCCAATTAGCTAAAGCAACCTTAATGGCAAGTAGCTCCTTCTCTCCAACAGGGTAGTTTTTCTCAGCAGGTGACAAAGTTTTAGAGAAATAGGCAACAGGATGCAGGGGTGTAGTAGGAGATTCCCATTGGGAAAGAACAGCACCTAAGGCAAAGTGAGAGGCATCCACTTCCAGAACAAAATGATAGTGTGGGTTAGGTAGTTGTAGTATTGGTGCCAAAGTGAATATTTGTTTAAGAGAATCAAAGGAGAGTTGAGCTTCTTTAGACCAGGCAAAAGGAATGTTTGTACTCGTTAGACTACTAAGTGGTTTCACAACAGCGAAGAAATTTTTGATGAACTTGCGGTAGTAATTGGAAAAACCAAGGAAACGCTGTAGGGCCTTCCGGGAGCGTGGTACAGGCCAGGAGAGGATGGAATCAACCTTCGAGTGGTCCATCTGAATACCTTCGGGAGTGACGTAGTAACCTAGGAAGGAGATACTTGATTGTCCAAAGACACATTTCTCCAATTTGGCATACAAAGAATGAGCTCTGAGTCTGGCTAAAACCCAACATACATGTTTAACATGCTCTTGAGGGTTGTCAGAGTATATCAGAATATCATCTAAGTATATGACAACACATACATCAAGCAGATCACGGAAGATGTCATTGATGAATCCCTGGAAGGTAGCGTGTGCGTTGCACAAACCAAATGGCATGACGGTGTACTCGAAATAGTCCAAAGCGAGTTTTGAAGGCTGTTTTCCATTCGTCACCAGAGCGAATTCTAATCAAGTTGTAGGCACCCCTGAGGTCTAACTTTGTAAAAAATGTTGAGGTTTGTAGCCACTCAATCAACTCAGGGATGAGAGGTAGGGGATAACGATCCTTAACAGTGATCATGTTGAGAGAACGATAATCTATTATAGGTCTTAGTGAACCATCCTTATTCTTGACAAAAAACATACCAGCACTAGCTGGGGAAGTGGATGGCCTAATAAAACCCTTCTTCAAATTGTCCTCTAGATAGACTTTGAGATGGCCAAGTTCTGGTTGGGAAAGTGGGTAAATCCTAGCAGTCGGGATTGGACAACCAGGAACAAGATCAATGGGACAGTCGTAGATTCGGTGTGGGGGTAGGATGTCGGCCATGGTCTTGCTGAACACGTCTGCGAAGTCCTGTAGATGGAATGGGAGGTCTAGTGAGAGAGCCTCAGCTACAAAGATGGGGGAGATAGGATAACAGGTGTCTGTACAGTAGGTGGACTGTAGATGGAGGGTCCTGTCAATCCATTGGAAGGAGGGTTGATGGAGAAGTAACCACGGAAGACCAAGTACTATAGGGAAGAGTGGTGACAAAATGATATCGAAAGCAAGAGACTCGGTATGACCCTCCGCACAAGTGACCAGTAGGGGGTGTGTTTGAGAAGTAACTGGGCCCGAGGAAGAAGTGGAACCATCTATGAAGGTAACTGAGAGAGGGGTATGTTTAGTCACCCATGGAATCTTATTGGATTGAACTAGGCCTGAGTTAATGAAATTGCCACAGGCTCCAGTATCAACCATGGCGTCAACGGTGATCCTTTCATGGTCCCACTGTAGAGTAAGAGGAATGAAAATATAGCGATTAGCTATGGTCTCAGATCGATTGAGCTTACAGATATGTGATATATTACCTTCAGACTTCCTTGAGAGGAGTGGGCAGTTGGAGACAGAATATACTGAGCCAGCACAGTATAAGCAGAGGTTTCGAAGTCTCCTTCTTTGTTTCTCCATAGGGGATAGGGGCCCCCTGATTGTCCCTAAGTCCATGGGCACCCCTTTAGAAGGTGATCTAGCACTTCTAAGAGTTGAAGGGAATAATGAGTTAGCTCGTTCCGCCTTTCTTTCTCTGAGGCGACGGTCAATAGCAACTGTGAGAAGCATGAGATCATCTAAGGACGCAGGTATTTCGGTACGAGCAAGCTCATCTTTCATAGCTTCCGATAGGCCTAACCGGAATTGGTTCCGGAGGGGCGATATCGTTCCACTGGGACTCACGACACCATGGTTTGAATTGAGAAATGTAATCCTCTATAGGTCTCTTACACTGTTTAAGATTCCTGAGGGTGGTTTCTGCAGTAAGCTGTTTGTTTGAATCCTCATAGAGGAGGGACATATCTCCCAGGAAAGTGTTGAAAGAACCCAAAAGCTCCCCTTGCTCTTCTACATAGGTGTCTGCCCACGCTCTGGGATCTTCCTTAAGGTAAGAAATAAGAGTAAGTATTCTGATCCTGTCAAAGAAGTAAATGCGTGGCTGTAATTCAAACATCAACTGACAGGAACTGACGAATTGACGGAAGAGCCTCCTATCACCAGAGAAGGGTTCAGGTGGGCAGACCTTGGGTTCCGGACGATCCCTGGGGAGAGGAATATTTTGATTAAAACGGTTACGGAGAGCCTCATTCTCCAACCGAAGTTCATGCAGTGAGGCAGTGAGGGTATCAATCCGTTGTGAGAGACCTAGGAGATGATTAGCTAACTCCGCTGGATCCATTTTGAAAAGGTTTCCTCTATTATGTAACGATACGCCAAATTGGGTTTAGATCTATGGATCGCAACTGCGGAGACTTCTCAGGTTCGAACCCAGGTTTCACTCTTAACTTAGTTCAGAGTTGGGGTTCTATCATCACAGTCTCAGTAAGGTAAATGGCGCTTATTCCGGCATAGGCGACATTAAAGTAAAACTTGTATTTAGAGACGTCAAAGGTAAAGGGATTTAGAGTAGATGCAGTACCAGGACGTACACTAGGAGTCTCTCTGACCAGGGTGAGAGGGATCAGTGGTCTTTGTATAGTTTAGGCTTATGTGGAGTCCCTGTGGACTGCTTGGTCTGAGTATCACAGTTTATGGGTAAGTAAACAATACCTGATTGACAAGATTGGTTGTAAATAGTATTTGACACCAATAGCACAGATTAATGAGATGTGTAGTACTGAGCAGGACTTAGGTGCATTACACTATTAATAGGCATGGAAGGTACTGAACCAGCATAATATGTAATCAGCAATACTTGGTGATATTAGCAGTGAACATAGGCATGAGAGCAAACAATCAGGCATGGGGAGAGCTCCATAATACTTGGTAACATTAGCACTGAGGACAGACTTGACAGCTATAGATCAGGCTTGAGGAGAGCTCCATAATACTTGGTAACTTTAGCAGTGAATCACAGGCATGAGAGCATACGATCAGGCATGGGGAGAGCTGTACAATCCTTGGTAATATTAGCAGTGAAGACAGACATGAGAGCTATAGATCAGGCTTGAGGAGAGCTCTATAATACTTGGTAACTTTAGTAGTGAATCACAGGCATGAAAGCAACGTTCAGGCATGGGATGAGCTGCACAATACTTGGTAACATTAGCAGTGAAGACAGACATGAGAGCTATAGATCAGGCTTGAGGAGAGCTCCATAATACTTGGTAACTTTAGTAGTGAATCACAGGCATGAAAGCAACGTTCAGGCATGAGATGAGCTGCACAATACTTAGTGGTATTAGCAGAGTACTTGCAGTTATAGGATGCTGGGATCGCACAGAGGTTCTGAAGATCCAGTCCTGGCTGATGGGAGCAGTTGAGCCCAGCTAGAAGTCCTGGTGGTCCGTACAGGGTGATGTAGGTCAGAGCGAGTTGGTGTGGATCCCCAGCTGACAGTGGCTTGCTGACACAATAGAGGAACGCCATACTGTCAGTGCTGGGGGTTTAAATAGGCCGCGCTGGAGCGCATCAGGAAGTACAGCTAGGTGGCGCACTTCCGCAAACCAGAGTGGAGCGCAGGGCGCAGAAGAAGTGAAAAGAAATTCAAAGAGACGGATCGCAGTTGTCAGAGAAGGAACCGACTGTGGATGTGCATAGAGCAAAGTTAGTAGTGGCGTTACAGCCTGGGTGTCTCGGACCTAGCTACATACTTTCGTGCAGCTCAATTGGCCCAATTGATACAGTTCCATTCCTCATCACCTCCACCTACCTGGATGAAGCTTGAATCTTCCTTACATCCAACAAAACCAATTAGTCATCTAATGCGGTTGCAATCAAAATACGTCATGATGTGTCCGACATTGTCATTTTCGCTACATTTGTGGGAAAGACTGGTAAGGTCTCACGATTTTAAGTCACCACATAATCCCATGGCCCCCTTGGTCCACTACCCTGCATTCACTCCAGGTCTTCACCCCAACACTTTTAATTGGTGGACTAATAAAGGTCTGTTGCGCATAGCTGATTTCTGCGATCATAGAGGTATTCTGTCCAAAGACACTTTACGGGACAAGTATCAACTTCCAAACTCAGAATATTTCCATTATGTTCAAATTGTATATATTTTTCAAAGTCCTTACAGCGTACATCTGACATCACCACTTCCACATCAATGGAGTGTTTGTGCAGGTCTTATGATAAGCACATGATAAGTGGGAACAAGACCTACGGTAGGTGAAACCTTTGAATTTGATGAATGGTCCAAAATGTCACAGTGTGCGTCAAGATCATACATAAACACCTTGTTTGTCCCAGGGGCCTCCTCTTCTTGCTTTAGAGGATGTGGGATGGAAGGCACGGTACTACACACATGGTGGACATGCCCCAAAGAGAAACGCTTTTGGATCCGCATTTATAACCTAATTTATTCACTTACTCAGGTAAACTTACGTAAATCACCACAACAAGCTCTTTTGGAAAAAACGGTTGATGGAACTCCTAGACAGGCAGGAAGTCTCATAGCTTTCATCTTTACGGCAGCTAGGATAGCGATAGTGAGCACTTGGAGAACACCAATGATCCCACTTGATTTAGTGAAATCCAAGCTTATCGGCGATCTTGCTAGACAAACAAGCAAGGTTTGAAATGATCTGGAAACCCTGGATTAAATATTTGTCTGACCCCTTGTGAGTAGCAGGGGTTTGGATAATTCTATAATAGAGTGCACTTCTTTCCCTTTTTTTTTTTCCTCCTTTTTTTTCTCATTTTCTTTTTCCTCTTTCCTTTGTCTAACTTCTCCCCCTGTGCTCTTCTGGTACACGTCAGGGAGAGCAATGATACAAAATGTGATACTTTGTATGCACTATTTGACGGAAGATTGGAATATATGGTATGTAAGTTTCTCTAGACCGCTTTGTATCCGTATGGGTCAGTAGAGACTGACCTCTGGGTGGGGCCTTTATGGTATTTCCCCTCCCTCCTCCCACTAGGGGGGGCAGGAGGGCCCTGAGTTACTTATGGTAGTTTATAGGAGGCAGCAATAGTCCCTTTTGGATGCTTTATTTGCCTTGTTCATCGTTGACTTGTTTCATGTTTCTGACCTTCCAAAATAGGGTTACCTGTGATTGCGTAAGTTTAGGTCGTACAATTGTTAGCATTCTTCCCCAAAAAAGTTTCTTTTGTGTATTATAATGCAGCTGACTGTTATGATGTTTCTCATTCTTACCTTTCAATTGTATGATAAACTTTAATAAAAATCATTGAAAACAAATAAATTATGCCTATTTAACCTCCCTGGAGGTATGATTCTTTCAGAAAAAAGGTGCTGAAAGCGGTACCATTATTTGCAAGGACATTTGGTGATTTGTACTGTAGGCCTGTAATTCTTAGGAATAACTCACTTAAATCTGACCAAACAAGAGTCTAGTAGGAATCCCGGGTATGACATTTTTTTAAAAACAGAATTATAAATTATAATATAATAAATAATTATAAATAATTATAACAAATAATAATATAATTATAATAACAATTATTCAATAATGTAATCAACTCAAAATCACTGAAATTTGCTCAGTTGCAGAATTGTTGCTGTCACTACTTTTATTTTTTTATGACGAATTTCCCCACAAATCGCTATAGCACAATTCTGCAAGTGATTATAATTTATTATCGCTGTTTTCTAGCTGCTCTAAAACCATTTTTGATATAAAGGGACACTTTTGGTTGCTATGGACAATCTACAGTTTGCAGGCAGAAAGAACAGTTTTTATTATATAAAAGTACATGTAGGACACTGGGCATACCACTAGGGACAAGGGGGGTGTGTATTTTTAACATACAGTACTGAAATCTATAAGATTACAGTATACTGTATGTATTGTGTTTGTTTACCTTTTTGAATTTGGCGCCGTTCTCCACTCCCGTGCGTCGTAAAGTTTGTGGCAAATCTATCACCCTTTTGCATTTGACAAAACAATAGTGCAAAGTTTTATGATGCAGTTATTACATAACTTAAGAATTATGATAAATCAGTCACAAGTCTGTGAAACATTTGAAAACTGCAGTGCAATGATAGATGCAAAGGATGCAACTTTATTGATAAATATTCCTTAGTGTGTTTTTTTTAATAGTGTTATCAATGGAATTATCCTAACTAGCCACTTACCGCAGACATTTTTTCTCCATTCAGATAATATAATACCATTTGCGGCACATGTCCATGCATAGGAGGAAAGAACAGCACACAAATGGTCCTCAACTCTTTTAGATGAGCAGGTGTCAATGAGGCAGTCCTAAAAGGGAAAAGTTGATAAGAAAAACAACAGTTTTAGGGCTTGTTTAAGCTTTATTTTTTTCAAATATATTTCTTTATTAGCGTTTTTAGAAAGGTACATACATGTTATAGGCATAACTATAACTAACAAGCTCTGCTAACAAGGCAAACACTGTGTTAAAGTGGAGGATCACCCAAAAAATCAATTTTTAACATTAGATTGGGCCTAATTACGGGAAGCAGAATCGGGCGTTTTGTTTAAAATCAATGCAGTACTTACCGTTTTAGAAATAGATGTTCTCCGTGGCTTCCGGGTATGGGCTGCGGGACTGGGCGTTCCTATTTGATTGACAGCCTTCTGACCGTCGCATACAGTGCTTCACCAGTTTCCGAAAGTAGCCGAACGTCGGTGCGCAGGCGCCGTATAGACCCGCACCGATGTTCGGCAACTCGTGACGCGTTGTATGCGAACTCCCGCTTTAAATGTAAACAGTAATGTCGCGTACACACAATGATTTTTCGGCATTGAAAAAAAACGAAGTTTTTCAGCATGTCCAAAAAACGAAGTTTTTCCAACTTCATCATTAAAAACAACATTGCCCACACACCATCGTTTTTAAAAAATGATGAAAAAAGCGTGGTGACGTACAACATGTACGATGGCACTCTAAAGGGGAAGTTCTATTCGCCTTTGGGCTGCTTTAGCTGATTCCGTGTTAGTAAAAGACAATTTGCGCTTTTCTGTCTGTTACAGCGTGATGAATGTGCTTACTCCATTATGAACGGTAGTTTTACCTGAATGAGCGCTCCCGTATCATAACTTGCTTCTGAGCATGCGCGGGTTTAAAACGTCGTTTTAGCCCACACAATCATTTTTTACTACCCGAAAAACGTAATTTTTTTAAACAACGTTAAAAAATGCAGCATGTTCGAATTTTTTTTTTGCCGTTTTTCAGAAGCCGAAAAACGATGTAAAGCCCACACACGATCATTTTAAATGACGTTTTTAAAAACGTGTTTTTTTTTAATGCCGAAAAATCATCGTGTGTACGCGGCATAAGGTTTTGAATGATGTTGGGTGAAGCAAAGGCAGTGGAGTAGGGAAAGGTTCTAGACAGGTAAGGGGTGGGAAGGGGGGGTAAGGGATAGGGGGGGGAAGAAGGAAGGAGGAGGAAGAAGGGCACCAGAGGACCTGAGATAAAGACATAGAAGTTCAATGAATATTTTTATATTAAAGTAGTTATACTTGAACATTACATTTTAGATGTTATAACCAAAGTGATTACATAGCCATACATTTCTCTAAGTGCAAGTTTTTCCTCTCTACTATTCTTTCCATTTCACACTGGAAGTTGTGATCAGCGATAGTGCTCATGATGGAAGGGATTTTAGTAGTTTTCCATAGCCTGGTAATGTTTAATTTGGCACCGTAAAGTAAGTGGATGACAAAATATCTGGATTGAGATGGAAGTATTTCTATGCCAATATGTGGCACGGCTAGTGCAGGAGTCAAGGTGCCAGAATGTCTTAGTAATGGAGGAGACTAAAGTGAATACTTGGTTCCAGAAGGAACTCAAAGATATGCAAAACCAAAGGGTATGTGCGATGGAGCCTATACTTCCACAGTTTCTCCAGCAGGATGGTGGGTGACCTGGGTACATTTTAGATAGTCGGTAAGGCATTAAATACCATCTGTGGATGGTTTTCTGATAGGATTCCCAGTGATTGGTACAGTGAGATGCCATAAAGGTTTCTGTAAATGCTCATAGCCACTGGTCTTGGGTCAAAGGGAAATGTAATTCTTCAGCCCATATGTTTAAGAAATGTATTTGAGAGTCGTGAACATCACCTCTGCTAGAGTATAAGGTAGAAAAGTAATATAGGTATATTGGTGCAGGGATTTTTACTATGGAGGGTAGTTTGGATGTGTTCAGGAAGTGAGAGATTCATGCGTATGTGTAAGCTTCTGCGCTTGGAAGTTTGAATTTATCTTGGCAAGCTTCAAATGTATGCAACGAACCGTGGTTTATCGTGTCACCAATGGTTAGGATACCAGCAAAATACCACTGGGAGAGGTTCAAATCAGGGGTGCAGAAAGATATGGCTCTTAGTGGTATTGGTAGTGATCTACTAGGTGAGTTGTGGGGGTACGCATTTAAACGTTTTCTCCAGGCCAACAGTGAGGCAGAGATAATAGGGTTAATTTTTCAAAGGGTTGGGGAGTATCTGACTGTTGTTAATAAAAGGTAGTCTATTAGGGTAGCAGGCTGTGGATATGAGGTTTCCATGGTGGACCATATTTTTTTGGTCATAGGATGCCACCAAAGGTAAAGTTGGTCTAATATTGAAGCGTAGTAATAATTGCCAATATGGGGCAATCCCACTCCGCCTTTCCTGTGCGGCCTAGTGAGTCTGTAGCCAGCACATCTAGGTGGTTTTGAGTCCCAAATAAATTTCGTTAGTTGACTCTGGATTGAGGTCAGGAGGGAGCGAGGAATGGGCAGAATGAGTGTTCGAAATAAGTAGAGAAGTAGAGCGAGGAATGGGCAGAATGAGTGTTCGAAATAAGTAGAGAAGCTTAGAAAGTATAATAATTTTAAAGCGATACGACCCAGTGTAGAAAGGCCTATGCTGCATAGAGATTTCAGTAGTGTGGGTAAGTTTCCAGAGAAGGTTTGGTAGTTTAAGTGAGTCGTTTGAGTTGGGGGCAATCTGAACTCCCAAGTATGGGATAGATGTACTCGCCCACATGTAGGGTATGTTGGAATGGATTTCAGCCGGGTAGCCATTTGTGGCAGGAGATGGAATGGGGGGGGACTATGGATTTTGTGGTATTAAGTTTGTAATAAGATACCAAGCTAAATTGGTGGAGGGTGTCTTGTATTGCCTGCAGGGACTGGGTGGGGTTAGTGAGCTGCCGGTGCCATCTTGTCAGCGGCCCGCTCCAGCCAGTGAGAAGAAGTCTGTCAGCTTCTAAGGCCCCATACACACGGTCGGTTTGGTCCGATGAGAATGAACCGAAGTTCATTTTCATCGGACCAAATCGACCGTGTGTATAGGCTATCGGTCTGGCTTCCTTCGGTCCAAAATTTCTAAACATGCTTCAAAACCGAACCGATGGACCGCTGCCCTATCGGACCAAACCGATGGTTAGTACAGAAAAGCATCAGTTAAAAACCTGCGCATGCTCAGAATCAAGTCGACGCATGCTTGGAAGCATTGAACTTCATTTTGTTCAGCACGTTGTGTGATTGACGTCACCGCGTTCTGACCCGATCGGATTTTGGACTGATGGTGTGTACGCATATCAGGCCTTACGGCCACTTCAGAGGTGAACCGATGAAAACGGTCCGACGGGCCAGTCTCATCGGTTTGGTCTGACTGTGTGTACAAGGCCTAAGGCATGTTTCGCTGCTTTCTCCTTTTCAGCATTGTGCCCAGCCTTTGTGTGACCCGCTAGGGGGATCATCGGGTGGTTTGTGTCCCGTTTCTTGCGCTGTGGAGCCGCTATTAGCCGGGTGTTGTGCGGAGCATATAGCAAGCAGCCATCCTCAATGTTGGCAGGCCACGCCCATTGTTTATACTTTCTGTTGGGGACACAGATCAAAGCACATGTTTGTGGCGCAGTGGTGTAGGTTTTTAGGGGTTAAAACAGGCAGCGATGAGGAAAAATAATGCCTTTTCACCACCCGCTAAACGTCTTTCGAAGAACGACCCACCATGGATCACTCTTCAGAGGGCCACCACATGTGTAAGTAGAGTTGAGCGAACCCGAACTGTAAGGCCCCTTTCACATTGAGGAGTTTTTCAGGCGGTACAGCGCTAAAAATAGCGCTGCTATCGCGCCTGAAAAACTCCTTCACTGCAGACTCAATGTGAAAGCCCGAGGGCTTTCACACTGAGGCGATGCGCTGGCGGGAGACAAAAAAATCTCCTGTCAGCAGCATCTTTGGAGCGGTGAGAGGAGCGGCATGTATACCGCTCCTTCACCGTTCCTTCCCATTGAAAACAATGGGAAACCGCGGCAATACCGCCCGCAATGCGCCTCTATAGAGGCGCATTGCGGGCGGGATTAACTCTTTATCGGCCGCTAGCGGGGGTTAATACCGCACCGCTAGCGGCT
This sequence comes from Rana temporaria, assembly GCF_905171775.1. Lineage (NCBI taxonomy): Eukaryota > Metazoa > Chordata > Amphibia > Anura > Ranidae > Rana > Rana temporaria. The sequence continues at coordinate 49,337,834 of NC_053499.1, read as the reverse complement.
GATACCCACGGCAATTCCGGCGGCATAGCGCCACTATTTTTAGCGGCGTTATACCGCCACCGCAGCTCCCGCCCCAGTCTGAAAGGGGCCTAAAGTTTGGGTTCGGTACAGACTTTGGGTTTTTCACGAACCCGGACCCGAACCCGAATAATTGGAAAAAGTTCAGGTTCGGAGTTCGGGAAAAAAAAAATGCACGGAGGTCCCTGCAAATTCGATAACCAGACCCTTTTGGTCTGGTATGGATATTAAGGGGAACCCCGCCATCAATTTAAAAAAAAAATGACGTGCGGTTCCCCCTAAATATCCATAACCAGACCCTTCAGGTCTGGTATGGATATTAAGGGGAACCCCGCCATCAATTAAAAAAAAAATGACGTGCGGTTCCCCCTAAATATCCATAACCAGACCCGTTATCCGAGCACGTTGACCTGGCCGGCCGCAGAAAAGAGGGGGGGACAGAGTGTGGCCCCCCTCTCCTGAACCGCACCAGGCCACATGCCCTCAACATGGGGAGGATGTCCCCATGTTGATGGGGACAAGGGTCTCATCCCCACAACCCTTGCCCGGTGGTTGTGGGGGTATGCCGGCGGGAGGCTTATCAGAATCTGGAAGACCCCTTTAATAAAGGGCACCCCCAGATCCTGACCCCCCCCCCCATGTGTGAAATGGTAATGGGTTACACTGTATCCCTACCATTTCACGAAGGAAGTGTAAATTCTTGTAAAAAAAAACACACACACACCGTAGAATAAAGTCCTTTATTAATAAAAAATAAATAAAAAAACTCCAGCGGTGATAATCCACTCGTTCCCGGCTTCCTGCTCCAACATTGTCCTGATCCAGCAACGGGTGATCTCCAGCGATGAGAAGATCCATCCATCCAGAGCGCAGCATCGCCGACCTCCTCTCACCGCTGGACACAGCCCAGCGAATGACGCACTGAAGCGTGACATTTCTTATATAGGGGAGGCAGGGCCACCCGTCACGTGACCCCGCACCCTCTGATGTACCCTCTGCTACGTCACTGGGTAAGCCCCGTCTTCCCTCTTCCTGGGCTTCCCCAGTGACGTAGCAGAGGGTGCGTCAGAAGATGCGGGGTCACGTGACGGGTGTACCTGCCTCCCCCATATAAGAAATGTCACAGCTTCAGCGCGTCATTCGCTGGGCTGTGTCCAGTGGTGAGAGGAGGTCGGCGATGCTGCGCTCTGGATGGATGGATCTTCTCATCGCTGGAGATCACTTGTCGCTGGATAAGGACAACGTTTGAGCAGGAAGCCGGGAACGAGTGGATTATCACCGCTGGAGTTTTTTTCTTTTTTTTTTATTAATAAAGGACTTTATTCTACGGTGTGTGTTTTTTTTTTTTACAAGAATTTACACTTCCTTCGTGAAATGGTAGGGGTACAGTGTACCCCATTACCATTTCACACAGGGGGGGGTCAGGATCTGGGGGTCCCCTTTGTTAAAGGTGTCGTCCAGATTCTGATAAGCCTCCCGCCCGCATACCCCCACAACCACCGGGCAAGGGTTGTGGGGATGAGACCCTTGTCCCCATCAACATGGGGACATCCTCCCCATGTTGAGGGCATGTGGCCTGGTGTGGTTCAGGAGAGGGGGGGCCGCACTCTGTCCCCCCCTCTTTTCTGCGGCCTGCCAAGTCAACGTGCTCGGATAACGGGTCTGGTTATGGATATTTAGGGGGAACCGCACGTAATTTTTTTTTTTAAATTGACGGCAGGGTTCCCCTTAATATCCATTCCAGACCTGAAGAGTCTGGTTATGGATATTTAGGGGGAACCGCACGTCATTTTTTTTTTAAATTGACGGCGGGGTTCCCCTTAAATCCATACCAGACCTAAAGGGTCTGGTTATTGAATTTGCGGGGACCTCCGCGCATTTTTTTTTTCTAAAAGTCCGTGTCCCATTGACTACAATGGGGTTCGGAGTTCGGGTTCGGGTTCCCGAACCCAAACTTTTTTTTTAAAGTTCGGGCTCGGACCCGAACCCGAACATCCAGGTGTCCGCTCAACTCTATGTGTAAGTGATCCTTTACTGGGTGAAAAAGTGCACAGCTTTGAATGTGGCTGACCCACTTATCTACTCATTTATACTTCAGAAATAATGGTAAAGATGAGCCAGAAAGAACCATGACCACATATACAGTAGTAGTATATTACATGTTTTAGGGTAATCAACCAACAAATACAGATTGGAAGTCATACTAATTAATTTCCTTACAGTGAACATTTTTTTTTTTTTCTAAATAGTATACATAACTATTACATAAAGAATTTTGTATGAGATAAACTACCTGATAGTACTCTTCATTGTACACTGAAGTAAAGCATGGGGCAAAAGGACCTTCAATATCAAGCAATACTTGGCACCAGTATTGAGCATACTTTTCTGTTTTTTTAAGCAGAGAGAAACGTGAAAATGGTTGGTGTGAATATGTTTAAAAGTTACAAAAGAAAATCATGCAGTCCTAAACATTTGCATAATTGACTCATTTGCTAATTACATTTGTATCCTGTAAAATCCTTTACTGGATTATATAGGGTTACACTGAATAAGACATTATTACCTATTTCCATGTTATACAAGCAGGGATGTTTATATTCCGGTAATAAATTTTGGCACTGATACTGGGTCTTCCATGTATTGACAAAATCAACAACATCGTTCTGTAATATTCCACTACTCGTTATTAAGTCATCGTTTTCGTTATAATTGAAGTTTCCACAGAGACCTTCATAAAAATACATATATAAGAATATTATAGAGCATGTAGCAACTCATTGCGATGCGAACTCCAGCAGATGGAAAAGAAACACATTAATGCAGATCTGTATTCATAAATACATAATTAAATGTGGTTTTGATTAAATGCATTCAATGGAAGTAATCTCCTTGGTTCAATGCACATGTTATCCTCTACAGTAGCTGCATGCTATTGATGAGTTTCTTGTGGTGAGGAATGGTAATAATACCCAATTGAAGGAAATGTGTGCATAAACTAGAAAAAAAGTGTGTAACTTAGTTGAGTGGCTAGAAGAGAGGAATTTTAATTTTTGGAATTAAAAAGATTTAAAAATATTTCCAGACTGACCACAATAACACAAGAAATTCCAAAGCTGAAACACTCTTCTCCATGCTATGAGTCACCATCCTCACTCACAGTTTACTGTGATACCCACTGGGTAGTTTCCCTGTCTTAGAAAAAACTCCCCAGACATAGGTGTTATCTAAGGCCAAGGATTGCAAGATCATTTCCAGCTGCAAGAATACTAGCGCCTATGTATTAGCAAAGACTTAACACAGATTGAAAAACAGTGATGAGTATCAGTAAAAAATGTAAAGAAAAACACAAGACAAGACACATCTGGTACAGCCAATTACAAGATTTTGGTTCCCATTTGAAGACCCAATGAGGGATTTGAGTGTCTTTTTTGGCTGACCCAAATATAGCAAAGCTTGTAGAGGGATTACTTAACCACTTAAGCCCCGGACCATATTGCTGCCTAAAGACCCAAGGGGTTTTTACAGTTCGGGACTGTGTCGCTTTAACAGACAATTGCGCGGTCGTGCGACGTGGCTCCCAAACAAAATTGGCGTCCTTTTTTCCCCACAAATAGAGCGTTCTTTTGGTGGTATTTGATCACCTCTGCGGTTTTTATTTTTTGCGCTATAAACAAAAATAGAGCGACAATTTTGAAAAAAATTCAATATTTTTTACTTTTTGCTGTAATAAATATCCCCCAAAAACATATATACATTTTTTTTCCTCAGTTTAGGCCGATACGTATTCTTCTACCTATTTTTGGTAAAAAAAATTGCAATAATCGTTTATCGGTTGGTTTGCGCAAAATTTATAGCGTTTACAAAATAGGGGATAGTTTTTTTGCATTTTTTTTTTTGCATTTTTTTTTTACTACTAATGGCGGTGATCAGCGATTTTTTTCGTGACTGCGACATTATGGCGGACACTTCGGACAATTTTGACACATTTTTGGGACCATTGTCATTTTCACAGCAAAAAATGCATTTAAATTGCATTCTTTATTGTGAAAATGACAGTTGCAGTTTGGGAGTTAAACACAAGGGGCGCTGTAACGTTTAGGGATCACTGTGTGTGTGTTTACTAGTGTAGGGGGGTGTGGCTGTAGGACTGACACCATCGATCGAGTCTTCCCTATATAAGGGATCACTCGATCAATGCGCGGCCACAGTGAAGCACGGGGAAGCCGTGTTTACACACGGCTCTCCCCGTTCTTCAGCTCCGGGGAGCGATCGCGACGGAGCGGCTAAAAACAAATAGCCGCGCCGTCGTCCCGGATCGCTCCCCGTGCGGACCCGACCTCCGCATGTACCCTCTATTACTTTTCTAGGGAGAACCCAACATTTTCTTTTACTTGCACTTTCAATGATAATGGTAAATAGTCCAGTTAAAGAGGGTGAGTCTCCATAACGGGGGTAACAGACAGCAATAAAAATTGTCAGGTGTTCTAATCTATCTCTACGCTATCCGAAACTAAAAAAAAGTTTTGCCTTTAGTTATGCTTTAAGGATGACAGGTGTGAAAATCTTTATAACAACAAAACCTGGGGAATGCCCAGGGAAAAACCAAGCATTCTTACCGACCAGCTCGCAGGACAACCAAATAACCTGTCTAACAGTATGCGTTAAAAACAGGGGTTTTGTCCGCACGCATTTGAAAATGTTTAGCGGATTGTTTAGTTAGAAGTGAGCTTTGCATTAGGAATCTAGGTGTGGAGCAAAGGAATACAAGTAAGCTGAGAGGCATGTTTAGATTTTGAGGTTGTAACATCTGTTACATACAAAAAGGAAATATTTTTTAAGCAGCCAATAAAGAGAACAAACCCTCAATAATTAATTCAATAATTGTCTTTCATGAAAATGTATTTATTAAACTGAGTGTCCTTGTAGGCTACTATACCATATAATATATTAAACAGACCAAGAAGGATCTTAGGGATTCAATTAGTGAACATTTGTGAGATATAATTAGGAAAAAAGAGAATAGCAACCTAAGCAGCATTTTGTTACATATCATAACTTGTTTTCAAGGGATATGAAATTGGATATATTCCAGTATCAAATTGTCTCCAGAAATTGAGATTTTGGTATGATTTTACAACTAAAACAATGTCACAGGATATGCATTATGATGATGGAAGTAAGCAGAGCTTCTCCTCATTTACTACGCTCTGAAGAAAATTATCTAAAGGCAAAGTGCAAAATCTATTTGCCTTTATTAAATCAAACCCAGAGTACCTTTCTATTTTATTCTTTATTTTTTATTTTCTGTTGTTGGGTTTCTATTTTTTAACCTTGTCAGTGGTGAGCAGTGATTTAGGAACCCCAGTGCCGTATCTGATATATACTCAGAATAATATAAGTCACAGAAATTGTATAAACTGGGTTAATGATTTCTATATTTAAATGACCAATTCAGCTCTCACCACTGTGGACACTCTATGGACCACAGCAATTTTTACATTTATGTCATGGTCCTGTAATATTATACAACCAAGGTATACAGAATACCATCACTGAATGCACAACACATCGAACCTTGAAGCAGATGGACTACAGCAGCAGAAGACTACCCCTAGAACCACTCTTGTCAGCTAAGAACAGGAGCCTGAGGCTAGAATTTGCACAGGCTCACCAAAATTGGACAATAGAAGATTGGAAAAACAATGCGCAGTCTGATAAATCTCAATTTCAGCTGCAAAATTCAAATGGTAGAGTCAGAATTTGGTGTAAACAACATGAAAGCATGAATCCATCCTGCCTTGAATTAACGGTTAAGGCTGGTGGTGGGGGTGTAATGGTGTGGGGGATATTTTCTTGACACACTTTAGTACCAATTGAGCATCATTTAAAGGCCATGGCCTAGCTGACTATTGTTGCTGACGGTGTCCATCCGTTTATGACTACAGTGTACCCATCTTCTGATGGCTACTTCCAGTAGGACAATGCACCATGTCATGAAGCTCAAACCATCTCAAACTGGTTTCCTGAACAGTTCACTGTACTCCAATGGCCTCCACAGTCACCAGATCTCAATTTATTAGAGCACATTTGGGAGGTGGTGGACCGGGATATTTGCATCATGGATGTGCAGCTGACAAATCTGCAGCAACTGCAGGATTATTTCATGTCAATATGGACCAAAATCTTTGAGGAATGTTTCTAACACCGTGTTGAATCTAGGCCATGAATAATTATGGCAGTTCTGAAGGCAAAAGTGGGTCCAACCTGGTACTATCAAAGTGTACCTAATAAAGTGGCTGGTGTGTGTATATACAATATATATATATATATATATACACGCACACAAACAGGGCTCAACATTTTTGAGCTACTAGCCAGGCCTTAGGGGTAACTTGCCATCAGTTGCACCACCCAACCCCTACCCTGCCCCGCCCCTAATTTTGCCCCTAAACATGCCCTCGTAGATGACCATGAAATTACACTGTTAAAGGTTTCATAAATTAGAGCATTGTATTCATCTTTACAATCACACAATCTCTAAGTGAAAGTGTGGCATTAAGGCAAAACAAAGCAGGGCTTCCTTTTGTGTCAAACATTATGGCATAACAAAAGGAAGCAAATTTCAGACAGAGATTTGCTATGGCATGTGTTGTACAGAAGGAGCAAGCCCTGTGTCATGTCCCCTTTCTAGGGGTGCTAGAGACAGACCAGTTGGACAGGGCACAGAGGGCAGACCAGAGGGACGCATCACTGGGAGCAAACTCGAGAGACAGGGCACTGGTAGCAGACCAGAGGGACAGGGCACTGGGAGCAGACCAGAGGGATAGGGAACTAAGGGCAGACCAGAGGAAAAGGGCATGGATGACAAACCAGAGGGACAGGGCACTGGTGGAAAACCAGAGGGACAGGGCACTAGGTGCAGACTATAGGGACAGGGAACTGAGGGCAGACAAGAGGGACAGGACACTGGGGCAGACCAGAGACATATGGCACTGTGGCAGACCAGATGGACATGGCACTGGGGGCAGATCAGAGACACAGAGCACTGGGGGCAGATCAGAGGCACAGAGCACTGGGGGCAGACCAGAGAGACAGGTCATTAGGGGAATACCATAGGGACAGGACACATATGACAGTTTAGAAGGCAGGGCACTAGAGGAAGACCAGAGGGACAGGGCATGGATGACAGACCAGAGGGACAGGGCACTGGTGGTAGACCAGAGGGACAGGACACTGGGGGCAGATGAAAGAGACAGGGTACTAGGGGCAGACCAGAGGGACAGGGCTCTTTTTTTATTTCTGCAAATATACTGCTATTTTTCAAAAGAAATCCAAGAAAAAAAATGTAGCAGACTGCTTAGGATCAATTAACATACATAAATGTTACCTATAGATATCAAATACTCACTTTTTGAGTTTAAATTCAGTTTAAGCTAACCTGTTGCTTTGCCTTGCATGAATAAAACACAAATTGCTTTCTAAAGTTCTATTAGTGAAATTTTTCAGCTTTATATTGTATAAACCCTCTAAAATAAAAAAATTGTATACGTTGTCTACAAGGATTGTTGCTTACCACACATTCTCCCCTTGTAAACTGGGTCAATAATAATATACAGCTGCATAATCGGTTTGAGCTGCACCTCCAAGTAGAAGCCCAAACTGGTGGTCACAATCATGTAGGAAGAGGATGCCCAGCAAACGGTGACATTGGCTGCATAAAAAATAACAAGGAGAAAAAAAGCATAAATCATCCTCACCTTTACATGAAAATATTTTTACAAATAAAAAGAAACTGTATTTGTGCAGAGATAGGTACACTTTCCTCTCTCAGATCTCTATTTTTTTTTACGGTGTACATTTATGTAGGGAATATTTACACATCACAGGTGTTTCCTTGTCTATGCAGATTACAGAGGAAAGACAGTTTATTGACATTTGTACTTCTCTTCCCCGATTGAATGAAATACACGTTGGATGGCCACGTTGTGGAAAAAAGTGCATAGAAGTCAGAGTTGCACCCATGAGCTTGCGAGATTATGAGCTCAAATACTGTGAGACCATTCATAAACAATTATGCCTTTATTTATATTAAGACATTCTTGTTAAACTTGTAACCAAGTACCGGTATATTTGTATAGAAATAAATACAAGTACAAGTGACACTCTTAATAGAGTTGGCCCGGGATAATGAGCAAAAAAACTACTACATGCCTCACACCAGATCCCGCTGTTAAGCTGCCATTCACAGCGGGAGAAATATATCAGATCTCTTCAAGAGCCAGGCATCTTCACGAATCAGTGCCTGGAGGCAAGATGGCGGCACTACAAGCGGAGGAGGATTTCAGCGAGGACTCGCAATCAGCTACAGAGGGTAACGGTAGGGGAACCTCCCGCCCTGACCTCCCCTAAGATATGCAAACATGTCTGACTTTGCAGCGGACAAAAAATCTACTTTCTCAGCTGCTATCAATGATCTTAAGACTAACTTACTAGTACTCACAGAGAAGATGGCCTCAGCTGAAGCAGATGGGAAGCAGAGGGAGAAAGCCATACACAGACTGGAGAAGGTAACAACCTCACAATCCCTCCACTTCATAGAAATTAGTAGACATCTTGAGGATCTAGACAATAGGGGGAGACGGAACAACATCCGAGTCAGGGGAATTCCAGAATCTGTGGAAACTGAGCAAATTACACCGGCTCTACAGAGAGTATTTAATAGCCTGCTGGAAAGACCTGAAGACACAGAAATTGAATTTGTGAGAGCTCATAGAGTTTATAGAGCTCAAAGAGATCAGAGGCCCTGATACCATGCCACCACATGATATAATCTGCTGTTTGCAAAACTTCTCACTAAAGAAGGACATTATGCGTTAGGCCCTCAGGAATGAACAAATCATCTTCAA